>NC_054848.1:45484971-45766659 GCF_018345385.1 Vulpes lagopus | reverse complement strand
CTAGAAAACCATCCAATCATCCTGAAAACCTACGAATTCGGCCTGAGATTTAAAGAGAGACCAGCTGGAACGCTCCAGTGAGAAGAGTTCGCGCTTCTATCAAGGTAGGAAGACGGGGAAAAAGAAATAAAGACACAAAAGGCCTCCAAGGGGGAGGGGCCCCGCGAGGAGCCGGGCTGAGGCCGGGGCGAGTGTCCCCAGGACAGGAGAGCCCCGTCCCGGAGGAGCAGGAGCTGCACCAACCTTCCCCGCGGAAAGGGGCTCCCCGGGAATTGGAGCAGGATCCCCAGAAAGGCGGGGACGCCCTCGGGCTCCCTGGGACAGTAACAGAGGAACTGCGCCCCGGGAGATGCGCCGAGCTCCCTAAGGGCTGCAGCGCTCGGCGGGACCCGGAGCAGCTCGGAGGGGCTCGGGCGGTGGCTCCGCGGAGGGGGCTGCGCGGCTCCGGGAACAGCTCAGCGGCGGCGGCTCGGGCGGAGGAAGAAGCTCCGCGCGGAGGGGGCTGCGCGGCTCCGGGAACAGCTCGGAGGGGCTCGGGCGGCGGCTCCGCGGAGGGGGCTGCGCGGCTCCGGGAACAGCTCAGCGGCGGCGGCTCGCGCAGAGGAAGAAGCTCCGCGCGGAGGGGGCTGCGCGGCTCCGGGAACAGCTCGGAGAGGCTCGGGCGGCGGCTCCGCGGAGGGGGCTGCACCGCCGGGAGCGCGAATCCAACAGCGCAGGCCCCGGAGCACAGGGCGCCGGGACACAGCCCAGGATCCGGCCTCCCCCGGGACAGGCAGAGGCCGGGAGGGCCCAGGACAGCAAGGACGCTCCTGCCTGGAACTGAGCAGATCAGCGGCCCCGCCCCGGAGCCCCCAGGCCCTGCAGACGGAGAGCCCCGGAGCTACTGCGGGGGCTGGATCCAGGGTCCCAGAGCTGCCCCCGCCACTGTGGCTTCCTCCCGGGGCCTCACGGGGTCAACAACCCCCACCGAGCCCTGCACCAGGCAGGGGCAGAGCAGCTCCCCCAAGTGCCAACACCTGAGAATCAGCACAGCAGGCCCCTCCCCCAGAAGACCAGCGAGACGGACCAGTTCCAAGGGAAGTCAAGGGACTTAAACTACACAGAATCGGAAGATACTCCCCCGTGGTTTTTTTTTTGTTTTTTGTTTTTTTGTTTTTGTTTTTGTTTTTTTTGTTTTGTTTTGTTTTGCGCTTTTTTTTTTCTCTCTTTCTTCTTGATTTCTGATTGCTTCCCCCACCCCCCCTTTTTTCTTTTTTCTCCTTTCTTTCTTTTTCTTTCTTTTTCTTCTTTTTCCCCTATTTTTTTCTTCTTTCTCTTTTTTCTTTTTCTCTTTTCTTTCCTTCTCTCTCTTTTTCTCCTTTTCCCAATACAACTTGTTTTTGGCCACTCTGCACTGAGCAAAATGACTAGAAGGAAAACCCCTCAAAAAAAAGAATCAGAAACAGCCCACTCTCCCACAGAGTTACAAAATATGGATTACAATTCAATGTCAGAAAGCCAATTCAGAAGCACTATTTTACAGCTACTGGTGGCTCTAGAAAAAACCATAAAGGACTCAAGAGACTTCATGACTGCAGAATTTAGATCTAATCAGGCAGAAATTAAAAATCAATTAAATGAGATGCAATCCAAGCTAGAAGTCCTAACGACGAGGCTTGACGAGGTGGAAGAACGAGTGAGTGACATAGAAGACAAGTTGATGGCAAAGAGGGAAATTGAGGAAAAAAGAGACAGGCAATTAAAAGACCATGAGGATAGATTAAGGGAAATAAATGACAGCCTGAGGAAGAAAAACCTACGTTTAATTGGGGTTCCCGAGGGCGCGGAAAGGGACAGAGGGCCAGAATATGTATTTGAACAAATCCTAGCTGAAAACTTTCCGAATCTGGGAAGGGAAACAGGCATTCAGATCCAGGAAATAGAGAGATCCCCCCCTAAAATCAACAAAAACCGTTCAACACCTCGACATTTAATAGTGAAGCTTGCAAATTCCAAAGATAAGGAGAAGATCCTTAAAGCAGCAAGAGAAAAAAAGTCCCTGACTTTTATGGGGAGGAATATTAGGGTAACAGCAGACCTCTCCACAGAGACCTGGCAGGCCAGAAAGGGCTGGCAGGATATATTCAGGGTCCTAAGTGAAAAGAACATGCAACCAAGAATACTTTACCCCGCAAGGCTTTCATTCAAAATGGAAGGAGAGATAAAGAGCTTCCAAGACAGGCAGGAACTGAAAGAATATGTAACCTCCAAACCAGCTCTGCAAGAAATTTTAAGGGGGACTCTTAAAATTCCCATTTAAGAAGAAGTTCAGTGGAACAATCCACAAAAACAAGGACTGAATAGATATGATGACACTAAACTCATATCTATCAATAGTAACTCTGAATGTGAACGGGCTTAATGACCCCATCAAAAGGCGCAGGGTTTCAGACTGGATAAAAAAGCAGGACCCATCTATTTGCTGTCTACAAGAGACTCATTTTAGACAGAAGGACACCTACAACCTGAAAATAAAAGGTTGGAGAACCATTTACCATTCAAATGGTCCTCAAAAGAAAGCAGGGGTTGCCATCCTTATATCAGATAAATTAAAATTTACCCCGAAGACTATAGTGAGAGATGAAGAGGGACACTATCTCATACTCAAAGGATCTATCCAACAAGAGGACTTAACACTCCTCAATATATATGCCCCGAATGTGGGAGCTGCCAAATATTTAAACCAATTAATAACCAAACTCAAGAAATACCTTGATAATAATACACTTATACTTGGTGACTTCAATCTAGCTCTTTCTACCCTGGATAGGTCTTCTAAGCATAATATCTCCAAAGAAACGAGAGCTTTAAATGATACACTGGACCAGATGGATTTCACAGATATCTACAGAACTTTACATCCAAACTCAACTGAATACACATTCTTCTCAAGTGCACATGGAACTTTCTCCAGAATAGACCACATACTGGGTCACAAATCGGGTCTGAACCGATACCAAAAGATCGGGATAGTCCCCTGTATATTCTCAGACCATAATGCCTTGAAATTAGAACTTAATCACAACAAGAAATATGGAAGGACCACAAACACGTGGAGGTTAAGGACCATCCTGCTAAAAGATGAAAAGGTCAACCAGGAAATTAAGGAAGAATTAAAAAGATTCATGGAAACTAATGAAAATGAAGATACAACCGTTCAAAATCTTTGGGATGCAGCAAAAGCAGTCCTGAGGGGGAAATACATCGCAATACAAGCATACATTCAAAAACTGGAAAGATCTCAAATTCAAAAGCTCACCTTACACATAAAGGAACTAGAGAAAAAGCAACAAATAGACCCCACCCCCAGCAGAAGAAGAGAGTTAATTAAAATTCGAGCAGAACTCAATGATATCGAGACCAAAAGAACTGTGGAACAGATCAACAGAACCAGGAGTTGGTTCTTTGAAAGAATTAATAAGATAGATAAACCATTAGCCAACCTTATTAAAAAGAAGAGAGAGAAGACTCAAATTAATAAAATCATGAATGAGAAAGGGGACATCACTACCAACACCAAGGAAATACAAACGATTTTAAAAACATATTATGAACAGCTGTACGCCAATAAATTAGGAAATCTAGAAGAAATGGACGCATTCCTGGAAAGCCACAAACTACCAAAACTGGAGCAGGAAGAAATAGAAAACCTGAACAGGCCAATAACCAGGGAGGAAATTGAAGCAGTCATCAAAAACCTCCCAAGACACAAGAGTCCAGGGCCAGATGGCTTCCCAGGGGAATTCTATCAAACGTTTAAAGAAGAAATCATACCTATTCTACTAAAGCTGTTTGGAAAGATAGAAAGAGATGGAGTACTTCCAAATTCGTTCTATGAGGCCAGCATCACCTTAATTCCGAAACCAGACAAAGACCCCACCAAAAAGGAGAATTACAGACCAATATCCCTGATGAACATGGATGCAAAAATTCTCAACAAGATACTAGCCAATAGGATCCAACAACACATTAAGAAAATTATTCACCATGACCAAGTAGGATTTATCCCTGGGACACAAGGCTGGTTCAACACTCGTAAAACCATCAATGTGATTCATCATATCAGCAAGAGAAAAACCAAGAACCATATGATACTCTCATTAGATGCAGAGAAAGCATTTGACAAAATACAGCATCCATTCCTGATCAAAACCCTTCAGAGTGTTGGGATAGAGGGAACTTTGCTCGACATCTTAAAAGCCATCTATGAAAAGCCCACAGCAAATATCATTCTCAATGGGGAAGCACTGGGAGCCTTTCCCCTAAGATCAGGAACAAGACAGGGATGTCCACTCTCACCACTGCTGTTCAACATAGTTCTGGAAGTCCTCGCCTCAGCAATCAGACAACAAAAAGACATTAAAGGCATTCAAATTGGCAAAGAAGAAGTCAAACTCTCCCTCTTCGCCGATGACATGATACTCTACATAGAAAACCCAAAAGCCTCCACCCCAAGATTGCTAGAACTCATACAGCAATTTGGTAGCGTGGCAGGATACAAAATCAATGCCCAGAAATCAATGGCATTTCTATACACTAACAATGAGACTGAAGAAAGAGAAATTAAGGAGTCAATCCCATTTACAATTGCACCCAAAAGCATAAAATACCTAGGAATAAACCTAACCAAAGAGGTAAAAGATCTATTCCCTAAAAACTATAGAACACTTCTGAAAGAAATTGAGGAAGACACAAAGAGATGGAAAAATATTCCATGCTCATGGATTGGCAGAATTAATATTGTAAAAATGTCAATGTTACCCAGGGCAATTTATACGTTTAATGCAATCCCTATCAAAATACCATGGACTTTCTTCAGAGAGTTAGAACAAATTATTTTAAGATTTGTGTGGAATCAGAAAAGACCCCGAATAGCCAGGGGAATTTTAAAAAAGAAAACCTTAGCTGGGGGCATCACAATGCCAGATTTCAGGTTGTATTACAAAGCTGTGGTCATCAAGACAGTGTGGTACTGGCACAAAAACAGACACATAGATCAATGGAACAGAATAGAGAACCCAGAAGTGGACCCTGAAATGTACGGCCATCTAATATTCGATAAAGGAGGAAAGACTATCCATTGGAAGAAAGACAGTCTCTTCAATAAATGGTGCTGGGAAAATTGGACATCCACATGCAGAAGAATGAAACTGGACCACTCTCTTTCACCATACACAAAGATAAACTCAAAATGGATCAGAGATCTAAATGTGAGACAAGATTCCATCAAAATCCTAGAGGAGAACACAGGCAACACCCTTTTTGAACTTGGCCACAGTAACTTCTTGCAAGATACATCCACGAAGGCAAAAGAAACAAAAGCAAAAATGAACTATTGGGACTTCATCAAGATAAGAAGCTTTTGCACAGCAAAGGATACAGTCAACAAAACTAAAAGACAACCTACAGAATGGGAGAAGATATTTGCAAACGACATATCAGATAAAGGGCTAGTTTCCAAAATCTATAAAGAGCTTATTAAACTCAACACCAAAGAAACAAACAATCCAATCATGAAATGGGCAAAAGACATGAAGAGAAATCTCACAGAGGAAGACATGGCCATGGCCAACATGCACATGAGAAAATGCTCTGCATCACTTGCCATCAGGGAAATACAAATCAAAACCACAATGAGATACCACCTCACACCAATGAGAATGGGGAAAATTAACAAGGCAGGAAACCGCAAATGTTGGAGAGGATGTGGAGAAAAGGGAACCCTCTTACACTGTTGGTGGGAATGTGAACTGGTGCAGCCACTCTGGAAAACTGTGTGGAGGTTCCTCAAAGAGTTAAAAATAGACCTGCCCTACGACCCAGCAATTGCCCTGTTGGGGATTTACCCCAAAGATTCAGATGCAATGAAACGTCGGGACACCTGCACCCCGATGTTTCTATCAGCAATGGCCACAATAGCCAAACTGTGGAAGGAGCCTTGATGTCCATCGAAAGATGAATGGATAAAGATGTGGTTTATGTATACAATGGAATATTACTCAGCAATTAGAAACGACAAATACCCACCATTTGCTTCAACGTGGATGGAACTGGAGGGTATTATGCTGAGTGAAATAAGTCAATCGGAGAAGGACAAACAGTGTATGTTCTCATTCATTTGGGGAATATGAATAATAGTGAAAGGGAATATAAAGGAAGGGAAAAGAAATGTTGGGAAATATCAGGAAGGGAGACAGAACATAAAGACTCCTAACTCGGGGAAACGAACTAGGGGTGGTGGAAGGGGAGGAGGGCGGGTGTTGGAGGGGAATGGGTGACGGGCACTGAGGTGGACACTTGACGGGATGAGCACTGGGTGTTTTTCTGTATGTTGGTAAATTAAACACCAATAAAAGTTAATTTAAAAAAAAAATTTGTTTAGCCAGACTGATCAAGAAGAAAAGAAAATAAACCCAAATAAATAAAATCATGAATGAAAGAGGAAATATCACAACCAATACCAAAGAAATACAATTATAAGAACATATACTGAGGGGTGCACTTGATGGGATAGCACTGGGTGATATGTTGGCAAATTGAACTCCAATAAAAAAAATAACTGCAAAAAAAAACATATAATGAGCAACTATATGCCAACAAATTAGGCAATTGGCAGAAATGGATGAATTCCTAGGAACATATAAACTACCCAAACTGTTGAAACAGGAAGAAATAGAAAACCTGAACAGACCCATAACCAGCAAGGAAATTGAAGCAGTAATCAAAAATCTCCCAACAAACCAGAGTCCAGGGCCAGATGGCTTCCCAGAGAAATTCTACAAAACATTTTAAGAAGAATTGATACCTATTCTTCTGAAGGTGTTTCACAAAATAGAAATGGAAGGAAAACTTCCAAACACTTTCTGTAAGGCCAGTATTACCTTGATCTCAAAACCAAAGATCCTACCGAAAAGGAAAATTACAGATAAATATCCCAGATGAGCATGATGCCAAAATTCTCCCAAGATACTAGCCAATAGTATCAAACAGTACATTAAAAGGATTATTCACCACAACCAAGTGGGATCTATTCCTAGGCTACAAGAGTGGTTCAACATCCACAAATCAATCAATATGATACACTACAGTAATAAAAGAAAGGACAAGAACCATATAATACACTTTGTAGAAGCAGAAAAATCATTTGACAAAGTACAGCATCCTTTCTTTTGTTTTAATTCTAGAGAGAGAGAAAGAGAGAGAGAGCGTGCACAAGAGGGAGATAGCACAAGTGGCAGGGAGAGGCAGAGGGAGAGGGAGAAGTAGATTGCTGAGCAGGGAGCCAGATATGGGGCTCAATCCCAGGACTCTGGGATCCTGATCTGCACTGAAGGCAGATGCTTAACCTACTGAGTCACCCAGGAGTCCCCAGCATCCTTTGATTAAAACTCTGCACAGTGTAGGGATAGAAGGAACATACCTCAATATCACAAAAGCCATATATGGAAAGCCCACAGCAAATATCATTCTCAATGGGGAAAAACTGAGAGCTTTTCCTCTAGGGTCAGGAATGTGACAGGATGTTCACTCTCACTATTGTTGTTCAATGTAGTACTAGAAGTCTGAGCCTCAGCAATCAGACAACCAAAGAAATAAAAGGCATCTGAATAGGCAAAGAAGTCAAACTCTCACTCTTCACAGATAACATGATACTCTATGTGGAAAACCTAAAGACTCCACTCCAGATCTGTTAGAACTCATACAGGAATTCAACAGTGTGGCAGGATACAAAATCAATGCACAGAAATCAGCTGCATTCCTATATACTAATAATTAGAAGAAAGAGAAATTAAGGAATTGATCCCATTCACAATTGCACCAAGAACCATAAGATACCTAGGAATAAACTTAACCAAAGAGGTAAAGGATCTGTACTCTGAAAACCATAAAACATTCATGAGAGATTGAGGAAGACACAAAGCAATGGAAAAACGTTCTATGCTCACAGATTGGAAGAACAAATATTGTTAAAATGTCTATACTTCCCAGAGCAATCTACACATTCAATGAAATCCCTATCAAAATATCATCAACATTTTTCACAGAGCTGGGACAAATAATCCTAAAATTTGTATGGAACCATGAAAGACCCCAATTTTCCCCAAGGAAAGTTGAAAAAGAAAACCAAATCTGATTGCATCACAATTCCAGACTTCAAGGTATATTACAAAGCTGTAATCATCAAGACACTATGGTACAGGCACAAAAATAGACACATAGACCAATGGAACAGAATAGAGAACCCAGAAATGGACCGTCAGTTCTATGGTCAACCAATCTTCAACAAAGCAAGAAAGAATATCCATTGGAAAAAAAAGACACTCTCTTCAACAAATGGTGTGGGGAAAATTGGACAGCCACATGCAGAAAAATGAAACTGGACCACTTTCTTACACCATACACAAAAATAAACTCAAAATGGATGAAAGACCTAAATGTGAGATGGAAACCCATCAAAATCCTAGGAGAGAACACAGGCAGCAACCTCTTTGCAGCAGCAACTTCTGGCTAGACACATCTCCAAAAGCAAAGGAAACAAAGGCAAAAAGAACTATTAGGACTTCATCAAGAGAGGGGATCCCTGGGTGGCGCAGTGGTTTAGCGCCTGCCTTTGGCCCAGGGCGCGATCCTGGAGACCCGGGATCGAATCCCACATTGGGCTCCCGGTGCATGGAGCCTGCTTCTCCCTCTGCCTGTGTCTCTGCCTCTCTCTCTCTGTGACTATCATACATAAATAAGTAAAAAAATTTTTTAAAAAAAGGACTTCATCAAGATAAAAAGCTTTTGCACAGTAGAGGAAACAATCAGCAAAACCAAAATACAACCTACAGAATAGGAAAAGATTTTTGCAAATGTTTTATCAGATAAAGAGTTAGTGTCCAAAATCTATAAAGAACTTATCAAGCTCAATACCCAAAGAACAAATAATCCAGTCAAGAAATGAGCAGAGGACATGAATAGACATTTCTCCAAAGAAGACATACAAATGGCCAACAGATACATGAAAAAATTCTCACCATCATTCCACATCTGGGAAATACAAATCAAAACCACAATGAAACACCACCTCACATTAATCAGCATGGCTAAAGTTAACAAGTCAGGAAACAACAAATGTTGGTGAGGACATGGAGAAAGGGGAATCCTATTCCACTCTTGGTGGGAATGCAAACTCATACAGCCACTCTGGAAAACAGTATAGATGTTCCTCAAAAACTTAAAACTAGAGCTACCCTATGATCCAGCAATGGCACTACTAGATATTTACTCCAGTGATAGAAATGTATTGATCTGAAGAGGCACCTGCACCCCAATGTTTATAGCAGCAATGTCCACAACAGCCAAACTGTGGAAAAAGCTGAGATGTCCATTGACAGATGAATGGATAAAGAAGATATGGTGTGAATACACACCACATATATATGTACATATATACATATATATGCATATATATGTGGTGTGTATATATATATATATACACACACACAATGGAATATTACTCAGTCATCAAAAATTGAAATCTTGCCATTTGCAATGATGTGGATGGAACTGGAGGGTATTATGTTAAGTGAAATAAGTCAATCAGATAAACAATTATTGTATGATTTCACTATATGTTGAATTTAAGAAACAAAATAAAGGAGCATAGAGGAAGGGAGGAAGAAATAAAACAAGACATAATCAGAGAGGGAGACAAACCATAAGAGATTCTTAATCATAGGAAACAAATTGAGGGTTGCTGGAGGGGAGGTGGTTGGGAGAATGGGGTAATAAGGTGATGGACATTAAGGAGGGCATGTGATGTAATGAGCACTGGGTGTTATATATAAGTGATGAATCACTGAACTCTATCTCTGAAACTATACACTGTTAATTAATTGAATTTAAATTTAAAAATAAAATAAAATATATTTGTTGATCAAAAAGTATGTCCTAGGCATTGAGTAACACTGGAGAAACAGTCATGAGCCATGGACATGCTACCATAGATTAGAAGGGAAGGTAGATATATTGAAAGGAAACAGTATAATGGTGCTATAGGAGAAGTACAGGACTACAAAAACACAGTTGTGGTAGGGATAGTCATAAAACTGTTCTTGAAGTAATTGACTGCTAAACTTAGACCTGAAGCACTAGAATGAGTCAGCCAGGCAAAAGGAAGGAAAAGGAATACTTTCTGCTAATTAAATGGCATGTATGAAGGCACAAATATGAGAGAGAAAGGGGTAGGAAGATTAAACAAATTTAAAGAATGATATGTCTAGAAATATAGAAGACTAGATATCTCCCTTCTCACATACTGCAAAACTCCTAGATGTGTTAGATAAAATGGAACATTCTTTCAAGTGTATAGCTGAAGTCACAAAAAGATTGAAGTATATATGCAGAGGCCAAGAATAAAAAGAAACTGAAACACAATGCTGCAAGCACAAAAGCTGACACCATAGCTTCCCTGAGGCAGGTTACTGGTCCCAAGAACATAGCATTTGGGTTTCAATGACCATGTGAGGATGAGAGAAAAAGCCTTGGAGCTACTGTTGGTAGGGAGATGTGAACAAAAATAAGCCTGTGTCTCAGATAATTTGGGGTTAAAATTTGTACTCCTTCTATGGTCCAGGATCCGTCAGCCTGATAAATTAAAATTAAATATACTCCCAGGCTGATGAGACTTTGGGCTGTTTGCCCAGCAGAAGCAAACACAAAACTTCTCTGGAGGGGCATTCTCCATAGGACTCTCATAAGGCCCTGCCAAATAGAAGCTCAAGTTCCAAAATCATAAAACACAGGAAGAAACAATCTCCCATGAGTAGGAGTCAACAGAAATAAGAAACAGTATACCTAGACTCCTAGGAATTTCAGCTAATAGAATGAGCATATGGAGACTAAGAAATAGTATATTTAAGTAAGAGACATAAAAGAAAAAATGTAAAACTAAGAGCAAGATATTATTTTTAAAAGATTGATGTGAAAAGATTCAAGGGAAACTTCTAAAAATGCAAAATAGAGTAATTGAAAACAAGAACGTAATATATGGGTTAAACAGACCATTAAGCTGAAAAGAGAAGTAATGACTTTGAAAATAGATTTGACATGTTTATCCATAATACAGCACAAATTGGTATAAAGGTGGAGACTGTGAAAGAGAGGTTAAGAGAAATGGAAGGAAGGGTGAGAAGGACCAACATGCATCTGATATATGTTCCAGAACAGAGTCTAGAGAAAATATTTTAGAAATGACTGAGAATATTTCAGAATTGCTGATAAACATAAGTCCTTATATTCAGGAAGCAAAAGCCCTGAGCAAGATAAAAAAAAAAAAAAAAGAAAAGAAGAGCAATCTATAACTAGGTACATTGTAGTGAAACCACAGAATATCAAAGACAAGGCAGACAGGAATAATGCAGATGACCACTGTAGAATGATAATTTGACTGTAGATTTCACAAGAAACAACAGAAGTCAGAAGCCAATCTGGAAGTACATACCCTACAATATTGTATAAGAGTGAAATCAAAATATGTATCTTAAGGCAAACAGGGATTGAAAGAACTTTAAAAAGATGCTTCAAGAGGGAGAAAGCTGTACCCAGATGCAGGAACAATGTTAAAGAAACTGACTGGAATAAAACTAATTACAAACCAGCATGTTTTATTTGTGTAAAGACAATTTTAAAAACCCTGGAGGTCTTTTTTTTTCCCCTGGAGGTCTTTTGAGGAGTCATTTGAATCCATTGAAATTCAGTCCCTGACTTGAATCAATTCATAGACCCAGAGCCCCTCAAATTAAGGTAAATCCAGGGAATAAATAAAAATGTATAATGTGAACCATAATTCTAACATTTCTCTAAGGAACATTTAAGTATATATGCACTACAGAAAGGGAAAACACCCACACTTTTTAATGCTTATTAGGCATCCGCTCAAAGCTAATATTAATGCCTTGCAATGCAGAATGTCACTATGGTTCATCAGTCAGAGGGAAGCTTATGAGGGCCAAAGAATTTTGAATGGGAAGAAACTGGAAGAATCTCTACATTGCCTCTCTAACACATGGAATAAGAGTTATTGTGCTAAGCAGGGCTAAGAAGTAACTAAATTGTTCCCTCCCTACCAAGATACTAAATCAAAAGTGATATCACATGCTTGTAGAAATATCATAAAATATGTTCCACCAACAAAGCATTAAAAGATGCAGAGGTAGTGATTTATATCTCATTTCCATTCTAATTTTATCCAGTATAAGAGATGGATGGTCCTCAGAGCATGACTGGGGATTATCATAAATATAATCAGGTGGTGACTACAAAGCAGTTGCTTTCCCAGATGTGGTCTCTTTACTGAAATAAATCAATACTCTTTTCTAGATTCCAGTAAGCAGAGAATACTAAAAGCAGTTTGCTTTCTTTGGCATAGAAAATTCTATACATACGTATATCAAATCTCCAAACCTGAGCTCAAGTTTAGTCTTTGGAGATTTAAACCACATCACCATCCAATAGGAATTATGCTAATCTATTGTTGATGACATCATGCTGATAGAATCTAGAGAGGAGGAAAGAGTAAGTACCCTAGATACTTTGGAAAGGATCAAAGGTTCTAGAGGCTTTGAGTTAAACCCCTTGAGATTGCAAGGGCCTTTACTGTGAAATTGCTAAGGAGCCTGTGGCTTTAGATATGTCATGTAATTCTCTCCAATGTGGAGGACAATTTGCTTCAATTTTTATCCACTATCAGTAATGAGACACAATGCCTGTTGGGCCAATTTGGGTTTTGAAGATAAAATTTGCCATATTTGGTTGTCCTGCTCTAACTCATTTTGTAGATGACAAGGAAAACAGCCACGACTGAGTACGGCCCAGAGTAAATGAGGGCTCTGATTGTCTTGGGCTGCAATTCAAGCAGCTCTGCCACCAAGCCCTTATGACCCAAGAAATCAAAAAGTGCTGGAAGCATCTATATCAGACCATGGTGCCATATAGAGTCTGCAGTAATCCCTGATAATATAATCATATTAGTAGACCCTAGGGTTGAAGTAAATCCATGACTCCATCTGCAAGTAGCTATTGTCTTTTTTAAGAAACTACTCCTAGCTTGCTACTGGCCCTGGTAGAAACTGACCATGAGAAAACAGATAAATGTGTGGCAAAAAAAAAAATAAATAAATAAATGTGTGGCTTCAGCTCCCTAGCATGCTTGGGTGTTGACTAATCCACTCAGCCGTTAGGTCTAGGGTAGCTAGTACAACTCCATCACCAAAGATACATGGTATATACAAATGGGGTTTTTATTCCTCTCTTTACTGCCACCTGTTCCTCATCCCATAAGTATGAGTTCATTGGGAGTTTCTCATGATCTGGTGACTGAGGAGAAAGACTCTCTAGTCTGGTTTAATGAAGGGCTCTACAAGATTTTCAGGAACCATGTGGAAATGGATTGCTGTGTTACTAAAGTATTAATTAGACATGGACCTAAGTACAGTGGAGAAAGGAAAATCAAAACAGTGAGGAGATCTTTGATAAATGTATAATACTGTCTGCTCGTTTTCCTGAAAAATACAGAGGACTGAAGTCAAGATTTGCATTGATGTATAGGGCTGTAGTTAATTATTGAGAGATGGAATAAGATTGGCAGAAAGGTGAAAAAATTTGAGGAGGAGGTATATGGGTGGAACCTCTCCAAATGGGCCCAGAATTTCAGAATATTTGTGTCCCATGTGAATGCTTATGAAAGGGCAACTACTATAAAAGAGGCTCTTAATGATTGGGTGAATTATAGGGGACTCTCTATGCAGCAAGTCAGGCTTTTCCTTGGGCTTGATCAATACTGCAATACTTTTTTTTTTAATACTGCAATACTTGATCAATACTTGTACATATCCCCTTTGACACGTGCCAAGAGATTATCCAGGACAGTGTTGAATAGTGTTAAAATATCTATACTACCTAAAGCAATCTACACATTTAATGCAATCTCTATCAAAATACAAGATCATTTTTCACAGAACTAGAGCAAACAATCCTAAATTTGTGTGGAACCACAAAAGACCCTGAATAGCCAAAGCAATTTTGAAAAAGCAAAGCAAAGCTGGAGACATCACAATTCCAGACTTCAAGTTATATGACAAGGCTGTAATCAAAACAGTGTTGTACTGGCACAAAAACAGACACATAAATCAATGGAACAAAATAGAAAACCCAGAAATTAACCCACAATTGTATGGGCAACTAATATTTGACAAAGAAGTAAAGAATATGCCATGGGGAAAAGACAGTCTCCCCCAACAAATGGTGTTGGGAAAACTGGACAGTAACACGCAAAAGAATGAAACGTTCACCATACACAAAAATTAATTCAAAATGAATTAAAGATCTGAATATGAGGCCTAAAACCATAAAAATACTAGAAGAGTGCACAGGTAGGAATTTCTCTGACATTGGCCACAGCAACATTTTTCTAGATAGGTCTTCTGAGACAAGGGAAATGAAAGTGAAAGTAAACTATTGGGATTACGTTGAAAAAGCTTTTGCAAACATTTTTGACAAAGACACCAGAGAAATACATTTTGTATTATACCTTGGAAATCACAAATATGCATACACATATTATTATACATATAAGGAGTTATGTATTTTTTATAAATGAAATAAAATATTTATAAACATTACTTAAATTTACCACATGCAAAGCAATCTGACAATTCCTATTCTATATTCTTCTAGTCAACTTAATGATAGTCACATTAATTTCACAACACATTCACTAAAGTGCTATACCCAGCAAATTGAAAAAGCATTGCTCTATGATATACACCTAAAAGTAGAATTTTCTGGATCATAGATCATGGGCATCTTTGACTTTACTGGTTATTCTAAATACCTATAATTGTATACTATAGGTCATATATAATATTATTATAAATATGTTACATAGATTATACATAGTATATATAGTATATATGTTCCTGACATGAAAAAGAGTCTAAAGTGGTTAAGAAAGCAAAAGCAAAAAAGAAAAAAAAGCAAAAGAAAGCCAGTAATGCCAATCTGGAGATTGAGGAAGACCAAGGTTGAGGTGAAGCTAGAGAGGTAGGCAAGGTTCACATCACTTTAGGTCTTGTAGGCCCTGTAAGGAGTTTGAACTTACAGCACCTGGGTGGCTCAGTGGTTGAACGTCTGCCTTTGGCTCGGGTCATGATCCTGGGTCCTGGCATCGAGTCCCACATCAGGCTACCCGCAGGAAGCCTGCTTCTCCCTCTGCGTCTCGCACGAATAAATAAATAAAATCTTTTTTTTTTTTTTTAAGGAGTTTGGACTTAACTCCAAGCAGGAAACCGTTAGAGAATATTAACCAAGAGGATGGCCTTGATCAGATAACATTTCTTTAAAAATCATTACTATTGCTGGTTTGGGAAAATGTATTGGAGGTGGGCTAGAGGAAATGTGTTAAGAATGATTTTCAGTACTCCAGGAGATAGATGCTGCTATGTTGGACTGGAGTGGTAGCAGCAGATATGGAAAGATTGGAGAGATATTTAAGAGATAGAATTGACAACCTTTGGTGATAGGATGTTGGGGTGTGTGGGTGCAGAAGATTCAAAGGAAATTCTTGTGTTTCTGACTTAGACAACTGAGTCGATGGTGTAAAGAGTTACTAAGATGGAGGAGACTGAAGGAGTTTAGTGGAGAGGATCATGAGTTCGCTTATGTTCACTTTGAGGTGTGTGCATCGCAGTTAGTAATTCTTTTGGCTGCTGACACCAATGCAGATTCCAACAGAATGCCCAATTAGAGGTAGTTTAAACAAACGGGGCCTAAACTTTCACAAAACGAAAGGTAGTTGTTGGAATTGGTTCAGTGATTCAAAATGTCAATGCTGACACTGGCTTTTTTCCTCATGGTCACAAATGCTGTTCAATGCATCCAAGTCCAGGGCAGGAAGAAGAGAAAAGCAGGGGAAGGTTTTCTTCCTTTGAAGCTCTGTCATTGTGTTCAGAAAGGAAAGTTTCTTCCTGGCAGAATTCCTCTTGTATCACATTAGCCTCCCTTGCATGTTCACCCTTAGGCCAATCAATAACTAAGAGGATTCTGAACATTATCACTCATTTAGATCAGTTCTCATTTCCTCCTTGAAATCAAGGGATCTCTGTGAAATATCTGCATGGGAAAGGTGAGGCAGGAAATTGTTGTGGGTAGGCCAAGGGCAGTGATTGCCGCAACACGGGGGGGGGGGCGGGGGCGGCGGGGGCGGGGGTTGGGAGGAGGAGTGTCAATGATTCCGTTGGTTATATGAATCTAGAGAACGAAGCAAAGTCCAGACTGGAAATATAAATTATGCTGTCAGCTGCCAGGGAAAAACATGGTGGCATAAAGTCAAATAATCAAATCACAGAATTCCCTCCTCCTGTGCCTACTAAAGTGAACCCAAAAGAGAAATAATAAAATCCAGCACAAAGCACACCAAGGCACAACAAAACAAGGAAGGAAGCTAACCCCATGCCATACATTTGAAAAACATTAGAGCCCAGACCCTCCAAGTGACTACTCACCACCACCACTATTACCACATTCTATGAACCCTTAGGCTACAGTGAAATGGACAAGTAGGCACATATCTTACAGTGTAGTCCTGAGAAAGGGGGAGAAAAATTTCCAGATTAGGTAAATACGAGTGTGGGAGAATTCATCTACCGCATATCAAAGAAAATAGCAGACTGAACACGGCTTTCGATTTAAGTATAAGCAACATGAAAAGAAACAGGCTATTATGCAAATGTAGTAAAGAAAAAAAGTAAACAGGAGCATAATATGCAAAGACGGGCTTAAAACCTCGTTTGAAGGAAAACGCAATCCAAGAGACAAGAGAAAATTGCCCACTAGTGCATCGTCTTATAGAAGAACTTAATGACAACATTTCTCCATGCATTGGGAGATGTCTGACATGATGTTCACCTAATGTTAATGATGGCTGATTTGGAGTGTGGTGTTTTAAGGTGATAGTTTTGCTTTCTTCTTTGTACTTTTCTGTATCGCTTGAATTTCTTGTAGTAAGCGCTTTCTATCAGCACACAGGTGGTACTTAGATCCATAGGTGTGTGTGAGATTTTTTAGGGAGATAGCATAAAGTACAGAAGAGCTTTAGGAGATATCTCGGAGGAATATTTGTATTTAGTGGTTACACATACTAAAAGTTTATGGCAAAATAGACTCAGAGTAGGAACCAGAGAATAAGAGGAAACTGCATTATGTTGTATTAAATGTTATAGCAAGGAAGATAAAGCCAGAATGTGGTTAAAATTGGAAGGAGTAATAAGCTTTGTGTTGAATGCTGATGAGAGGTCAAAGAGATGAACATTTAAAAGTGACCATTGAGTTTAGCAACCTATTGGTCATCAGTTTCTTAGAAGAGCACTCTAAAAAGTGATGGAATCCTCACCAGAGTGATGTAGGTTGAGAAGTGAATAAATAGTAAAGAAATGAGAACAGTGCTCCCTAAACTATTATTTTTTCATACACTAAGTATATTTTAATACTTATGAGATGGAGCCACTGGAGATACAGATTTGTAATACAAGCAACACAAGGGGATAAGTTTTAGAGAAAGATGCTGAAAATGCAAAAAGAGAACTAATTGGAGGGAGTTGGTGAGGTTTAGATAACGAGATGGAAAGAAAGGAGTTTGGAGCAAATGGAAACAGATTTATACATTTAGTGGTGGAAGGCGAGGCTCATCTATGTTTTAGTATGTTTCAGTATTTCATCTGTTTTTATGTCTAAATAATATTCTATTGTATTGGTATGACACATTTTTAAAATCCATTCATCTATTGATGGACATTTGGTCATTATGAATAGTGCTGCTATGAACATTCATGGATCAGTATTTGTTTAAATACGTGTTCAATTTTGGGGGTATCTACCCAGGAGTGGAATTTCTTGGTCATATGGTAATTCTATGTTTAACTTTTTGAGGAACTGCCAAACTGTTTTCTAGACTGGCTGCACCATTTCACTGTCCCATCAACAATATACAAGAGTTCCAATTTCTCCGTATCATCGCCAACAGTAGTCATTTTGTTTTATTACAGCCATCCTGGGCTCCTGAGTGGCTCAGTTGGTTAAGCATTTATTTGACTCTTGATTTTGGTTCACGTTGTGGTTTTGTGTGTCGTGAGATCAAGCCCCACAGCAGGCTCCATGCTCAATCCGAAGTCTGCTTGAAGATTCTCTCCCTCTGTCCCTCCCCCCACTTGCTCTCTCTCTCTCTCTGAAATCAATAATTAAATCTTAAAAAATTATTATAGCGATTCTAGTGGGTGTGAAGTGGAATCTTATTGTGTTTGGATTTGTAAAACCCCAATGACTAATAATGTTGAGCATCACACACACACACACACACACACACACACACACACTATACACACATATATGGTATATATATCAACTGGGTGACTCAGTTGGTTAAACGTCTGACTTTATTTTGGCTCAGCTCATGATCTCAGGTGAGATTGAGCCCCATCTTGGGCACTGAGCATGCAGCCTTCTTAAGATTTTCTCTCTCCCTTTCCTCCCTCCCACCTTGCTCGCCCTCTCTATATAAAAACAAAACAAAACAACAGAGAATGAGGCAAACCACAAGAGACTCTTAACTATACAGAACAAACTGAGGGTTTGCTGGAGGGGAGGTAGGTGGGGAATATGCTAAGTGGGTGATGGGCATTAAGGAGGGCACTTATGATGAGCACTGGGTGTTATATGTAAGTGATGAATCACTAAATTCTACTCCTGAGACCAATACTACGCTATATGTTAACTATTTTGAATTTAAATTAACAACTTGGAGAAAAAAGACTATCATTTCATTAAACTGCTTTTGCACTTTTTTTCAAAAAATGAGTTGGCTGTACTTGTGTGTAGATAGCTCTTTCTGGGTTCTTTTTTAATTGATCTCTGTGCTCATCTTTCTGCTAAAACCACACAGTCTTGATCACTGTGGCTATATAATTTGTTAAAGTCAAATAGAAGGACTTTGGTACTGGCACAAAAACAGACACATAGATCAATGGAACAGAATAGAGAACCCAGAAGTGGACCCTGAACTTTATGGTCAACTAATATTCGATAAAGGAGGAAAGACTATCCATTGGAAGAAAGACAGTCTCTTCAATAAATGGTGTTGGGAAAATTGGACATCCACATGCAGAAGAATGAAACTGGACCACTCTCTTTCACCATACACAAAGATAAACTCAAAATGGATGAGAGATCTAAATGTGAGACAAGAGTCCATCAAAATCATAGAAGAGAACACAGGCAACACCCTTTTTGAGCTCGGCCACAGTAACTTGTTGCAAGATACATCCACAAAGGCAAAAGAAACAAAAGCAAAAATGAACTATTGGGACTTCATCAAGATAAGAAGCTTTTGCACAGCAAAGGATACAGTCAACAAAACTAAAAGACAACCTACAGAATGGGAGAAGATATTTGCAAATGACGTATCAGATAAAGGGCTAGTTTCCAAAATCTATAAAGAACTTATTAAACTCAACACCAAAGAAACAAACAACCCAATAATGAAATGGGCAAAAGACATGAAGAGAAATCTCACAGAGGAAGACATGGCCATGGCCAACATGCACATGAGAAAATGCTCTGCATCACTTGCCATCAGGGAAATACAAATCAAAACCACAATGAGATACCACCTCACACCAGTGAGAATGGGGAAAATTAGCAAGGCAGGAAACCACAAATGTTGGAGAGGATGCGGAGAAAAGGGAGCCCTCTTACACTGTTGGTGGGAATGTGAACTGGTGCAGCCACTCTGGAAAACTGTGTGGAGGTTCCTCAAAGAGTTAAAAATAGACCTGCCCTACGACCCAGCAATTGCACTGTTGGGGATTTACCCCAAAGATTCAGATGCAATGAAACCCCGGGACACCTGCACCCCGATGTTTCTAGCAGCAATGTCCACAATAGCCAAACTGTGGAAGGAGCCTCGGTGTCCATCGAAAGATGAATGGATAAAGAAGATGTGGTTTATGTATACAATGGAATATTACTCAGCAATTAGAAACGACAAATACCCACCATTTGCTTCAACGTGGATGGAACTGGAGGGTGTTATGCTGAGTGAAATAAGTCAATCAGAGAAGGACAAACAGTGTATGTTCTCATTCATTGGGGGAATATAAAAAATAGTGAAAAGGAATATAAAGGAAGGGAAAAGAAATGTGTGGGAAATATCAGGAAGGGAGACAGAACATAAAGACTCCTAACTCTGGGAAACGAACTAGGGGTGATGGAAGGGGAGGAGGGCGGGGGTGGGGGGGAATGGGTGACGGGCACTGAGGCGGACACTTGACGGGATGAGCACTGGGTGTTATTCTGTATGTTGGTAAATTGAACACCAATAAAAATTAATTTAAAAAAAAAAGAAGAAGGACTTTCCTACTTGTTTCTTTCCCCATAATTCTGTTAGCTATTGTCTTAGCTTCCTGTTGTCTATTACAAATGATCTATTTCTGGCTTGATGTCCCAAAACAACATACATTTATCCTCTTACAGTTCTGGAGGCCACCTGTAGAGATGTTGGTAGGGTCGCCCTCCCTCCAAGAGCTACAGGGGAGAAGGTTTCCTTTCCTCTTTTAACTTCTGGTGGCTCCAGGTGTTTCTTGGCTTGTGACTGCATAACTTCAATCTTTGCCTCCATCTTCACGTGCCTTATCCCCTGTGTCTGTGTCATCTCTTATAAGGACAGTTATTACATTTAGGAATGACTCAGATAATCCAGCATGATCTCACCTCAAGATCCTTAACTTAATCATATTTGCAGGGATTATTTTGCTAAATAAAGTCACATTCACAGACTTGGGGGTTAGGAAGTGGATGTATGTTTTAGGGAATCAACATTCAACCCATTTAAATTATTCTAGTTCCCTTGCCTTTCCATACAAATATTAGAATAATCTATCCTTGCTGGTAGCTTTGGTAGGAATTCCATTAAACTTATATATCATTCTGGGAGAAAAGATATCCTTGCTATGGTGAATCTTTTAATCAATGAGCATGGAATGTCTCTGTGTATTTAGATCTTTGATATCTTTCATTAGCATTTTATAGTTTTCAGCATACGATTCTTACATGTTTTGTTAGATTCACATATAAGTACTTTGTTTTATAGCAATTGTTCATTTAAAATTTATATAGTTTAGTTTACATAATCTTAATTTTATGATAGTATATAAAATGCAATTGATTTTTTGTATGTTTATCTTCTATATAAATATAGCCTAGCTGAAGTCAGTTTTCAGTTCTAGAACTGTGTTCAGCTGGGTCATTTTATTCTGTCTTCAGTTTCTCTGGTTATTTTCTTATTTGTTTTCATTCTGCTATTTTACTTACATCCATAGGTGAGACTGAGATTTTTTAGGGACATAGCATAAAATACAGAGGAACTTTAGGAGACATCTCTGAGGAATTTTGTATTTAATGGTTGCACATACTATAAGTTGATAGCAAACTGGTAGCTGTGTGTTACCAAGAAAATTAAGGCTGGTAATTCAAAATGGGAGGGAGTATCAACCTTTGTTAAATTATAATGAGAGGTCAATGAATTGAGGACTTAAAAGTGATCATTGAATTCAGTGATTTTTTTTTTTTTGGCGTTGATGATTTTAGCAAGAGCATGTGTAAGAGTGATTGAACCCAAACCAGACTAAAGGAGGTTGAAATTGCATGAATACTGACAAAATGATTGTAGTGCCATAAAGACTATTCTTTCACTACAGTTAAGCTGGAAATACAACACAAGGGTACATCAATACTTAAAGATACTGAGAATGCTGAAGGGCAAAGAAAGTACTGGTAATTGGTGATGTTTAGAAAAGAGGAAGAAAGGGACGCCTGGCGGGCTCTGTGGTTGAGCGTCTGCCTTCAGCTCAGGGTGTGATCCAAGAGTTCTGGGATTGAGTCCCAGATCAGACTTCTACAGGGAGCCTGCTTCTCATTCTGCCTGTGTCTCTGCCTGTCTCTCTGGGTCTCTCATGAAAAAAAAAAATAAATAAATAATCTTTAAAAAAAAGAAAAAAGGAGGGAACATGTGAGTTTTGGTGCAAATAGAGATAGCTTTATAGAATAGTGGTGGAAAAGTAAGGCTATTTCTAGGTGATATCTCTGCCTAAATGAGAAAACAAAGTCATTTGCTAATTATGAGGGGATAAGAGCTTGAATGAGAGTTTTGATGACAATGGAAGAGTAAATTCACAACAGAAATATGATAGGACCCTTGGGCAGTTTAAAGGGTTCATTTATCACCATTTATTTAGAGTGGTAGCAATGTGCCACATTATATGACTTACTGTAGCCATACTTGACTGCCAAGTGCAAGCTGGGAGTGGACATAGCATCCATGGTTGGAATTATCTAATGATTGCAAAGAAAAGTCAATGGGGAAAAGGAATGAAGGTATTTGAAATAAAGTCATTGAAAATATGAGCCATGGATTCTAATTTGGATAAGGGAAAAATACAGTAGATGGGGAAAAACGCGAAAGAAAGAAAGTAGATGGGTCAGTTCTATCAATCGTTATGAGGTCTACAAAGTGGCGGAGTGAAAGTAGTAGAGTATCAAACTGAAAAGAGAAGGCTTTGGTTAGGGTAGGATATTTAAATAACTTTCTGAGGAGGAGAAATTTTGCTTTATGATAAAATCCAGGAAGTAATTGTAGGCATAAGGAACTGAGATGAGTGGAGGAAAAAGACATTAGAGATTAGAACATGGAAAGGAGGTTTTTGGATAGGATGAATATTGAATTTATTCAGGATGACAGCAGGAGTTGAGGTGAAAACTATGAACCATGTGCCAAGGTTATAAATGTGTGAAGTAATGTGTCTAATATGTTTGTAGGTGACAGTAATGAAGAGTGGTAGAGCCAAATGGCAGAAGCCTTAAAGGAGCATGGTCTTTTTCATAATGAAGATGAAGTACTGCTTGTGGTAGCACTGTGAAGTAATGATGACACCATCTTTATGTCTGTACCCTGCTATATGTGAGGAATAAGAATGAGCAGCCACACTGCAGAGAGTTGCTGTAGAAGTTGGGTGACTGGGGATAGCTAGGATTGAGTTAAGGCAGGAAGAGAAAAGAATATTCAGAGAATATGAGAATGTAGAAGAGTCTGTATTACAAAGCAGAAATTACAGGGAGCACAATGTAAGGATCTGAGAGACCAAGGAGAAGGGATGGAGTGCAGTACATGAAGGGAGAGGAAGCCAGAGCATTAAGAGAGAGAGGGAAAATGAAGGGAGAGGAAGCCAGAGCATTAAGAGAGAGAGGGAAAATGAGAAAATGTATTGATCCAGGCCGTGACCAGGGAAAATGGACTGGAGGCAAAATAGAGTTAGCTAGGTCACTAGATTGTCAACATAGTAAGTCCTTATCATAGACTAATGGACACTAACACTATCAGAATTCTATTGCAGATTGGTGGAGGAGTTCTAAAGCCAGCACAATGGACCATGTGTTTCTGGGTTTAGAAACTTCCAGGACCCTTGAACTGTAAGGATTAGATGCAGTGATGTTGCCTAGTGCTCTGGGTCTGGAGTAGTGGAGCTGTATGGTTAGGGACAGTGTTTTAAACTATTTTATTTATTTATTCATGAGAGACACACAGAGAGAGGCAGAGACACAAAAGGCAGACTCCCTGCAAGGAGCCCGATATGGGACCCGATCCCGGACCCCGGGATCACTCCCTGAGCCAAAGACAGACGCTCAACCGCTGAGCCACCCAGGCATCCCTAGGGACAGTTTTTAATTGATGGAGTGCTTCTGAGGATGGGGATCAGTGTCAGCAAGTGCATGGTCCTGAGGGTTGGGTGTGGGGTTAAGTGCAATGATAAGAAATGTTACAAAGAGTTAATTTAGGTTCAGAGAGTTTAAATAACCTGTCAAGGACACAGTTGGCAAGTGACAGAGCTGAGATTCAAAATAAGATCTGTGCCTGTGAATCTATAATTATTTTGAAATAAAAAGTTTTTTTAAAGGTCAAAAACAACAGATGTATGTAATTCTGAAACACTGTACTGATTTTTCAGACAGAAAGGGATACCTACAATGAAAGAGTGTCAAACTAACTTCAGTGATTTCATTCCCAAATCTGAATGCTAGAAGATAGTGGAGTGATGTCTGGCATTGGCCTATGGACAACAGTCTTAAAAATCAAAATTTACAGATCACCAAGAGGAGTCATGTTACCAGAATAATCTCAAACCTTGAGAACAGAGGCTGTGTACAACTTAACCAGCATGGCTGAGAGTCTTAGCTCCTCTGGAAATCCCCAGACTCCAGGCAAAAGATGCCAGCCCCAGCCAGTAATGGGCTGATGTACCCACACAACTCCTTGAGGTCAATCTCCCCAATGATCTTCCCAGGACTGTCCCTGAGACAAGAGAAATCTGCCAGGAACCAAGCCTAGGGCAGTAAGATTTGCTGACTAGAGACTTGTTTCTCTTCCAGGAACATAATCCAACAACAGATGATCACAAGATTCACTGTCCTGTCATGTATGTGCCCTGCTGGATGCAATATATGCACCAAACAAATGATGCTGAATGAAAGATCTCTCTCTCTCTTTCTTTTTCTTCTGAATTAGTTCTGTTATGATTGCAATGTTTTTCTTCCACCATTTTCTTGAGTCAAACTTCTGAGACTCTTTCCCAGTAAATGATTTATTTTGATATTTTTTTAAAAAAAAATAACTTTATTTTTTTATTTATTTATGATAGTCACAGAGAGAGAGAGAGAGGCAGAGACACAGGCAGAGGGAGAAGCAGTCTCCATGCACTGGGACCCCGATGTGGGACTCGATCCTGGGTCTCCAGGATCGTGCCCTGGGCCAAAGGCAGGCGCCAAACCGCTGCGTCACCCAGGGATCCCTATTTTGATATTTTTAAATGATATTAAGAGCATACGATTGTCAGAGGACCCAGGAATAATGGAATCTTTCCCCAGACCATTGTCAACTTCTTATATAAAGTTCTAAATGGGGAGATATAGTCAGAAAACAACAAATGAAATGTAAATTGCAACTCCAAATGCCCTCTAGCTTGATAGCACCTCCTCCTGTAATGGCAGGATCCAAGCTCTATCTCAAAGTATTCCCCAGTTATTTCTCTAAGTCTCCCCCTCATACTCCCTCCTGGTCACTAAGTCTCTCCAAATAATGGGTAATATCCTATCTGTTAACATTTCAGATGAGTTTTTCTCGTTTTTGAACTTTATATAAATGGAATTATATAGTAAGATAGTCTTTTGTCTCTGGCTTCTTTTGCTAAATATTGTGAGATTCAACCCTGTCGTGTCTAACAGTTTATTTATTGTAATTATTATAATGTTTTCCATCTTATAATACGCTTTTTTGCTAAAATGAGAAAGTTTTCAAAGTAAGGATGCTTTTAAAAGTCATTGATGTGGAAAGATGAATGGATAAAGAAGATGTGGTTTATGTATACGTTGGAATATTACTCAGCCATTAGAGATGACAAATACCCACCATTTGCTTCCACGTGGATGGAACTGGAGGGTATTATGCTGAGTGAAATAAGTCAGTTGGAGAAGGACAAATATTATATGGTCTCATTCATTTGGGGAATATAAAAAATTGTGAAAGGGAATAAAGGGGAAAGGAGAAAAAATAAGTGGGAAATATCAGAAAGGGAGACAGAACATGCAGGACTCCTAACTCTGGGAAACAAACTAGGGGTGGTGGAAGGGGAGGTGGGCGGGGGGTGGGGGTGACTGGGTGATGGGCACTGAGGGGGGCACTTGGTGGGATGAGCACTGGGTGTTATGCTAAATGTAGGCAAATTGAACTCCAATAAAGAAAAATTTTTTAAATAAAGTAAAAGTTATTGATGTGGAGAGGGAAGAAAGTGCTAGTGATTGGCTTCTGATTTGGTTGAACAAATCAGAAATAATTATTTAAATCCTTACAAATAATTATTTAAATCCTTTAGTAACACAGAGATGTCAATTGCAACATTATTACCAGGGCAAAGATTTTATTAAATAAGACAACCAATAAAAATTACTGGCTTCTTTTAGAGTTGACTTTAACAGGACATTGCAACAATTTAAGTTTTTTGAATCTTACAAGATATTATTGTACAAATGATATTTCCAAGGCTATATCTATATGAAGAATTTAACAATTTATAACAGCTGTTCAATACACAGAAGTCTCTATTGTGCACAAACAAAACTGATATTGTTGTGAATGTTTTCAACCTTACAACACTTTATCAAGTCAGAGTCTTTAAAAAACATTTGGTGTGAAAAATGGTAACTCTAGCTACAGAGGAAAGTAGACAGTTTCTACATTGATTTCTGATATTCTCTTTTTAAGAATAATCTTTATACTGTAAAATAAAACATATAGAGAACCACATGGAATAAATGAATGGCTTAATAAATTTATTATAAGATGAAAACTACACAGGTATGAAATAGAATTTTGCCAGTCACCTAAGAAGCCCCTTCCATGTATCACATTCAAATCATAGACCCTCTTGCTGCCAGTAGGAAACCATCTTGAATTTTATCACAATCACTTCCTTGTAACTTTTTTTGCAGTTTTATTACCCAAATGTGAATCCCTAGACTGTAGTTGAATATTGTCATCCTTCGTCTTCTTCACTTGCTTACCATTTATACCAACAATACTATCAATATAATTACTGAAGATAGTAAAGCATTTTTGGTACATGTTACCCCATTTTTATCTGCCACAAATTTTTAAAAATAGGCATACTATATTTACAGTATCATAGCATATAGCCTACAAATACTCTCTCCCACTTAACCCATGTTGATTCTTAGTTTTACCATAATTATATAGTTAATTCTCACAACCAGTCCTTATGTCTGGTTATAAAGATATATTTGTTATCTGAAGCTGACTCTTCTTCAGGAAAGGGTCATGGAAATGATATTTTCTGAGTCCTGCATATTGATAACAATTTCTCTGTGTCATTTATACTTGAAAGTCAGTCTTGCTGGATGTAAAATCCTTAGCTCACATCACTATATAGCTAACCATATTAAATATGTGACCCCATTTTCTTCTGGTATAAAATGTTTCTGTTGTAAAGTCTATGATAATCTAAATTTCTTAACACTTTAAGTCACAAGTTCTATTTTTTTCTGCAAATGTCCCGGATTTTTCCCTTTAAAAAAAAGGCCCAGTAATCTTGCCAAAATATGTCTTTTCTTTAAGAGATTTTATTTATTCATGAGAGACACAGAGAGAGGCAAGGACATAGGCAGAGGGAGAAGCAGGCTCCCTGAGGGGAGCCCGATGTGGAATCCCAGGATCACATCCTGAGCCAAGGGCAGATGCTCAACCATGGATCCACCCAGGCATCCCTAAAATGTGTCTTAGTATTGGTCTCTTTAGGTCATTCTCTAGTACATTATGTGCTCATTTAGCATGTAAGGGAGAGGCCACATGGTTCTACCCTTCCTCTTTCCAGTTAGTTGAATATTGATGAGATAGCTGGCCTGGATTTCTTCTCCCCTAGCTCTTGGCATTTAGGTCTTCTTTGATTTCTTTCATCAGCAATGCATAATTTTCATCATACAGATTTTGTACACTTTTGTTATTTTTATGCATATATATCATTTCCTCTGGAGCAATTGTAAATAGTATTGCCTTTTAATCTTTTGTTTTCCATTTTTTTTCATACACATAGAAATGTAAATGACTTTTGTGTATTGATCTTGTATTGTGACCTTGCTGAACTCACTTATTAGTCTAGGAAGGTTCTGTTGTTTTTGGTAGATACCCTTCATTTTCAATCATATCATCTGTCGAGAGAGTGTTTAATTTCTTCCTTTACAATTTGTATTGCTTTTCTTTTTTTTAAATTGCCTTATTGCAGTAGCTAGATCTTTCAGTACTCAGTCTTAGAGAGAGAACATTTAGCCTCATATAATTTTAAATAGATTTTATTTATTTATTTGAGAGAGAGAAAATGAGTGAGGGGGAAGGGGCAGAGGGAGAAGCAGGTTCCCTGGTGAGCACGGAGCCAGATGCAGGGCTCTATCCCAGAACTTCATGACTTGAGCCAAAGGCAGCCACCCAGGCACCAGGTATGAGCCAGCCAGGCATCCCTAGCCTCACATCAGTAAGTATGTTTTGTTTTTTTTTTTTAAGATGCTCTTTTCAAGTTGAGGAAATTCCTCTCTGTTTCTTGTGTTTCTTTGTGATTACAAAAATAATCATGAATGGATGTTGGATTTTGCCAAATCCTTTTTCTGTGCAAATTATGTGCCAATGCTGAAGATCAACAGTTTATCTTCATATGATTTTTTTCTTCTGTGTGATTATATATATGATCATTTGATTTGTCCTCTATGTCCTGTTGATTAACTGGATTGCATTGACTGAGTTTTTTTTTTAATTTTTATTTATTTATGATAGTCACACAAAGAGAGAGAGAGAGGCAGAGACACAACACAGGCAGAGGGAGAAGCAGGCTCCATGCACCTTCCGGAAGCCCGACGTGGGACTCGATCCCGGGTCTCCAGGATCGCGCCCTGGGCCAAAGGCAGGCGCCAAACCGCTGCGCCACCCAGGGATCCCGACTGAGTTTTTAATATTAAACTAGACTTGTATACCTGTAGTAAATCCTACTTGGTTGTGACATACTCTATTTTTTATACGTTATTGGATTCCAGTTGTTAAATGTCGGTGAGGGGATCCTTGAATTTATATTTCAGGAGGGATATTGGTCTCTATAGTTTTCCTTTTTTAAAAAAAAATTTTTTTTGTTTAATTTTTATTTATTTATGGTAGTCACACACACAGAGAGAGAGAGAGAGAGAGAGAGAGAGAGGCAGAGACACAGGCAGAGGGAGAAGCAGGCTCCATGCACCAGGAGCCCGATGTGGGATTCGATCCCGGGTCTCCAGGATCGCGCCCTGGGCCAAAGGCAGGCGCTAAACCGCTGCGCCACCCAGGGATCCCTAGTTTTACTTTTTGTATGCAGTCTTTGTCTTCTTTGGTATTTGGATAATTCTGCCTTCATAAAATGAGTTGAGAAGTATTCCTTCTTCTGCCATGTGTATGTAAAAATGGTGGGCTTTTTTTAATGTTTGGTAACATTATCCAGTGAAACCATTTGGTCCTGGAGTTTTCTTTTTGGGGAGATTTTATTTTATTTTTTGGTGGGGATTTTAATATACATTTATTTTCCATAATGGTTATAGGTATATTCAGTTTGTATTTTCTTGGCTGCATTTTGGTAGTTTGTGGTTATTGAGGATTGTTCCATTTTTACTCAGCTGTCAAATTAAGTAAACATAAATTTATTTTTATCATCCCTTGTTTTTCTAATTTTTATAGCTGTGTTTAAAATATACATAACATTTACTATCTTAACCATTCTTAAGTGTACAGTTCAGTAATGTTTTTTTAAAGATTTTATTTATTTATTCATGAGAAACAGAGAAAGAAGCAGAGAGACAGACAGAGGGAGAAGCAGGCTCCTCTCAGGGAGCCTGATGCGGGATTCCATCTCCAGATCAGGAACATGCCCTAAGCCAAAGGCAGATACTCAACTGCTTAGCCACCCAGGCATCCTCAGTTTAGTAATGTTAAGTATATTCACAATGTTGAACAACCAATCTCAATAAATTTTTCAACTTGCACACCTGAAACTCTTAAACCATTAAACAATAAGTGAATGGATAGCCCCATGTCCCCCTCCCAGGACCTGGCAACCACCACTCAACTTTATGTCTCTATGAATTTGACTACTCTATACACATCATGTAAGTGATGACTGGCATATTTCACTTAGCATAATGTCCTCAAGGTTCATCTACTTTGTAGCATATGTCAGAATTTCCTTCATTTTTAGGCATGAATAATATTTCATTGCATGAATATAATACATTTGTTTATCCATTCATCCACTGATGGACACTTGAGTTGCTTCTGCATTTTGGCTATTGTGGAAAATGCTTGCTATGAACATAAGTGTACAAATATCTCTTTGAAACCTTGATTTCAACTATTTTGGATTTATATCCAGGAGTGAAATTGCTGGATCATATGGTAATTCTATTTTTAATTTTTAGAGGAACAACCATACTGTTTCCAGAGTTATTACACCATTTTGCATTGCCACCAGAGTGCACAGGTTTCCAACTTCTCCACATCCTTACTAACACTTGTTATTTTCTGTTTTGTTTTGCTTTGTTTTTAGAGAATCAGCCAAACTATAGAGAAGATTTAACTTGCAATTCAAATGACAATTCTGGTGCTACATATATAAGGTACTAATAAATACTAAGTGCAGCTATGTTCTTGCCTGGATTCCGCTACTCATCAGCTTCAGGTGGGCCAAAATTCAAAGCCAGATCATCTTCATTAGAATGTTAAATGGTTCATCTTTTTATTATTTTTTATTTTATTTTTTATTATTTTTGTATATTTTTTATTGTAGTTCAATTTGCCAGTGCTGATCCCATCAAGTGCCCCCTCAGTGCCTGTAACCCAGTCACCCCAATCCCCCGCCCACCTCCCTTTCCAGACCCCTTGTTTGTTTACCAGAGTTAGCAGTTTCTCATGTTCTGTCACCCTCACTGATATTTCCCACTCATTTTCTCTCCTTTCCCCTTTATTCCCTTTCACTATTTTTTATATTCCCCAAATGAATAAGACCATATAATGTTTGTTCTTCTCCAATTGAGTTACTTCACTCAGCTTAATACCCTCCAGGTCTATCCACCTTGAAGCAAATGGTGGGTATTTGTCATTTCTAATGGCTGAGTAATATTCCATTGTATACATAGACCACATCTTCTTTATCCATTCATCTTTCGATGGACACCGAGGCTCCTTCCACAGTTTGGCTATTCTGGACATTGCTGCTATAAACATTGGGGTGGGGATCCCTGGGTGGCGCAGCGGTTTGGCGCCTGCCTTTGGCCCAGGGCGCGATCCTGGAGAACCGGGATCGAATCCCACGTCAGGCTCCCGGTGCATGGAGCCTGCTTCTCCCTCCGCCTGTGTCTCTGCCTCTCTCTCTCTCTCTGTGACTATCATAAATAAATTAAAAAAAAAAATTAAACATTGGGGTGCAGGTGTCCTGGCGTTTCACTGCCTCTGTATCTTTGGGGTAAATCCCCAGCAGTGCAATTGCTGGGTTGTAGGGTAGCTCTATTTTTAACTCTTTGAGGAACCTCCACACAGTTTTCCAGAGTGACTATACCATTTCACATTCCCACCAACAGTGCAAGAGGGTTCCCTTTTCTCCACATCCTCTCCAACATTTGTTGTTTCCCGTCTTGTTACTTTTCCCCATTCTCACTGGTGTGAGGTGGTATCTCATTGTGGTTTTGATTTGTATTTCCCTGATGGCAAGTGATGCAAAGCATTTTCTCATGTGCTTGTTGGCCATGTCTATGTCTTCCTCTGTGAGATTTCTGTTCATGTCTTTTGCCCATTTCATGATTGGATTGTTTGTTTCTTGGGTGTTGAGTTTAATACGTTCTTTATAGGTCTTGGATACTAGCCCTTTATCTGATAGGTCATTTGCAAATATCTTCTCCCATTCTGTAGGTTGTCTTTTAGTTTGTTGACTGTTTCTTTTGCTGTGCAGAAGTTTTTATTTTGATTAAGTCCCAATAGTTTATTTTTGCTTTTGTTTTCCTTGCCTCGGGAGATATATCTAGAAAACTGTTGCTACAACCAACAGCCTGTGTCCTTTTCTAGGATTTTTACAATTTCAGGTCTCACATTTAGGTCTTCAATCCATATGGGGGTTATTTTCATGTATGGTGTAAAAAGTGGACAAATTTCATTCTTTTGCATGTAACCATCCAGTTTTCCTAACACCATTTTTTAAAGAGACTGTCTTTTCCATTGCATATTCTTGCTTTCTTTGTCAAAGATTAATGAACCATATAATTGTGGGTTTGTTTCTGGGCTTTCTGTTCACTTCTATTATCTATGTGTCTATTTTTGTGCCAGTACCATACTGTTTTTATTATTACAGTATCCAGAATATAACTTGAACCCTGAAATTTTGATACCTCCCATTTTCTTTTTCTTTTTCAGTATTGTTTTTGCTATTTGGGGTCTTTTGTGGTTCTATACAAATTTTAGGATTGTTTATTCTAGTTCTGTGAAAATTTCTATTGGTATTGTGATAGGGATTGTATTTAATGTGTAGATTGCTTTGGGTCGTATAGACATTTTAACATTGTTCTTCCAATCCATAGCATGGAATGTCTTTCCATTTCCTTGTGTCATCTTCAATTTCTTTCACCAATGCTTTATAGTTTCCAGAGTACAATTCTTCTACCTCCATGGTTAAGTTTATTCCTAGAGAAAGAATAAATCTTGTTATTATTATTTTTGGCACAATTATAAATAGAATTGTGTTATTAATTTCTCTTTCTGCTGCTTCATTATTAGTATGTAGAAATGTAACAAAATCCTATATGTTAATTTTGTATTCTGTAACTACTGAATTCACTTATCAGTTCTAGTAGTTTTCTGGTAGTCTTTTGGGTTTTCTATATATAGCTCACACTTTCTACAGATAACGAAAGTTTCACTTCTTCCTTACCAATTTGGATAGCTCTTACTTCTTTTTGTTGTCTGATTGCTGTGGCTAGGACTTCCAGTACTGTGTTGAGAAAAGTCATGAGAGTGGACATCCTTGTCTTGTTCCTGACCTTAGGGGGAAGTTCTGAGTTTTTCCCCATTGAGTATGATGTTTGCTGTGGGTTTTTCATAAGTGGCCTTTATTAGGTTGAGATGTTTTCTTTAAATCTACTTTGTTGAGGGTTTTTTTTATCATGAACGGATGTTGTACTTTGTCAGATGCTTTTTCTGCATCTACTGAAGTGATCATATGGTTCCGATCCTTTCTCTTATTGATGTGATGTATCATGTGGATTGATTTGAAAATATTGAACCACGCTTGCGACCCAGAAATAAATCCCACAAGATCATGGTGAATAATTTTAAATTTGTTGTTAGATTCAGTTAGCTAGTATTTTGTTGAGGATTTTTGCATCTATGTTCATGAGGGATATTGGCCTGTAGTTCTCTTTTTGTGGTATCTTTATCTGGTTTTAGAGTCAGGGTAATGCTGGCCTCATAGAATGAATTTGGATGTTTTCCTCTCTTTTCTATTTTTTTGGAACTGTTTGAGAAGAATAGTATTAATTTTTCTTTAACTATTTGATAGAATTTGCCTATGAAGCTATCTGGCCCTGGAATTTTGTTTATTGGGAGTTATTTGATAACTGATCCAATGCCTTTGCTGGTTATCAGTCTGTTCAATTTTTCTATTTCTTTATTTTTGGGTTTTGGTAATTTATATGTTTCTAGGATTTTATCCATTTGTTCTGGGTTGTCCAATTTGTTGGCATAGAGTTTTTCATAATAGTCTCTTCAAATTGTATTTCTATGGTGTTAGGTCTTATTTCTCCCCTTTAATCTGTGATTTTATTTATTTGAGGCCTTGTCTTTTTTCTTGATGAACCTGGCTAGAAGTTTATCAATTGTGTTGATTTCTTTCAAAGGACCAGCTCCTGGTTTCATTGATCTATTCTATCATGTTTTCCATTTCTATATTATTTATTTATACTCTAATCTTATTATTGCTTTCCTTCTGCCAGTTTTAGGTTTTGTTTATTGTTCTTTATCCAGTCCCTTTAAGTGTAAGGTTAAGTTGTTTGAATTTTTTCTTGCTTCTTGAGGTAGGCCTGTATTGCTATAAACTTCCCTCTCAGTACCGCATTTACTGCATCCAAAAGGTTTCGGACTGTTTTTATTTTCTTTTGTGTGTGTGTGTGTGTGTGTGTGTGTGTGTGTGTGTGTGTTTATTTTCATTTGTTTCCATGTACTTTTAAAATTTCTTCATTGATATCCTGGTTGACTCATTCATTGCATAGGGGCATATTATTTAACCTCCATGTATTTATGCTTTTTCCAGATTTTTTCTTGTGGTTGACTTCTAGTTTCAAACCATTGTGGTCAGAAAAGATGCATGGTACGAGGTGCCTAGGTGGCTCAGTCAACTGACTGAGGTCCTGGAATCCAGTCCCCCATTGGGCTTCCACTCCTCTGGGACTCTGCCTCTCCCTCTACTCCTCCATCTCTCACTTGTAAATGATCTTTCTCTCTCTCTCTTTCTCTCTCTCTCAAATAAATAAAGTCTTTTTTAAAAAAAGAAAGAAAGAAAAGATGCATGTTATGACTTTGATTCTTTTGTATTTGTTAAGGCCTATTTAGTGACCAAATATGTGATCTCTTCTGGAAAGTGTTATGTGTACACCTGAAAAGAATGTGTATTCTGCTGTTTTAGGTTGGAATGTTCTGAATATATCTGTTAACCCCATCCGGTCCAGGGTGTCATTCAAAGCCATTGTTTCCTTGTTGATTTTCTTTTAAGTTCATCTGTCCATCGATGTAAGTAGAGTGTTAAAGTCCACTACTATTACTGTATTATTATCAGTTAGTTCCTTTATGTTTGTTTTTAACAGTTTATATATTTGGGTGTTAATATTTTGGGTGCATATTTTCTTTCTTTCTTTTTAAATTTTTATTTATTTATGATAGTCACACAGAGAGAGAGAGAGAGAGAGAGAGAGAGGGAGGCAGAGACATAGGCAGAGGGAGAAGCAGGCTCCATGCACCGGGAGCCCGACGTGGGATTCGATCCCGGGTCTCCAGGATCGCGCCCTGGGCCCAAGGCAGGCGCCAAACCGCTGCACCACCCAGGGATCCCCGGGTGCATATTTTCAATTGTTATATTTTTCTTGTTGGATTGGCCCCTTTGGTATTATATAGTGTCCTACTTTGTCTCTTGTTACAGTCTTTGTTTTAAATTCTAGTTCATCTGAGGTAAGTATTGCTACTCTAACTTTATTTTCATATCCACTTGCATGCTAGGTGTTTCTCTATCCCCTCACTTTCCATCTGCAGGTGTCTGTAGGTCTAAAATGAGTCTCTTATGGGAAGCATATAGATGTGTCTTATTTTTTTCATCCCTTCTGTCACCTTACATCTTTTGATTGGAGCATTTAGCCCATTTACATTCAAAATAATTATTTATAGATATGTATTTATTGCCATTTTATTATTTTTTCAGTGGATTTTGAAGATTCTCTCTGATTCTTTCTTGTCTTTCTTTTATGGCTGCTGTTTTCTTTTGTCATATATTTGGATTTATTTTTACTCTTTGCAAATTCATTAGTGGGTTTTGATGTATGGTTATCCACTAAATTTGGATATAATCTCTTCTACTATATAGTAGTCTATATTAATTTGATGGTCATTTAAGTTTGAACCCATTCTTACTCCTCTCCTCCTCATGTTTTTGGTATATGTTGTTGTATTTTACATCCTTTTGTTTTGTGAGTTCCTGAACTGAGTTCCTGAACTAATATTCCTGTTAAAGGAATATTCATTTTTACTACTTTTGTGTTTTCCTATCATTATACAGTCACTTTTGACCTCTCCTTTCGACTCAGAGTTCCCTTTAATATTTCTTACAGGGGCTGGTTTTGTGGTTATGAACTCCTTTAGTTTTTGTTTATCTGAGAAATTCTTATCTCTTCTTCTATTCTGAACGATAGCCTTGCTGGATAAAGTATTCTTGGCTGTAGATTTTTCCCATTAGCATTTTGAACCTATCATGCCACTCCCTTCCCTTCTGGCTTGTATCTTTCTGCTGAGAAATCCCCTGCTAACCTTATGGGCTTTACCTTGTATGTAACTGTCTTCTTTTGTCTTGATGCTTTTTTTTTTAATTGGAGTTCAATTTGCCAACATATAGCTTATCACCCAGTGCTCATCCCGTCAAATGCCCCCCTCAGTGCCCATCACCCAGTCACCCCAACCCCCCGCCCACCTCCCTTTCCACTACCCCTTGTTCATTACCTTGAGTTAGGAGTCTTTCATGTTCTTTCACCCTCACTGATATTTCCCACTCATTTTCTTCTCCTTTCCCCTTTATTCCCTTTCACTATTGATGCTTTAAAATTTTTTTCTTCATCAGTACATTTTGCCATTTTAATTATAGTATGTCTTAGTGTGGATCCACTTTTGTTGATTTTGTTGGGGGTTCTCTGTGCCTCCTAGATTTAGATATCTGTTTCCTTCCCTAGATTAGGGAATATTTCAGCTATTATTTCTTCAAATAAATGTTGTACCCCATTTTCTCTCTCTTCCCCTTCTTGAGTTCCTAAAATATGAATGCAATAACAGGTGATGGAGTCACTGAGTCCCCTAAGTCTATTATCATGTTGCAGAATCCTTTTTTGTCTTTTGTTCAACTTGGTTACTTTCCATTACTCTGTTTTCTAGGTCATTAATTCTTTCCTTTGCTTTTCCTAGCCTGCTGTTCATTCTATCAAGCATATTTCTCATTCTATTTATTTATCTCTTCTGTTATTCCTTATCCCTGTGTTAGAGGTCTCGCTGATGTCTTCTACTCTTTCCTCAAGTCCAGTGAGTATCTTTATCATCATTACTTTAAATTCTCTATCATGCATGTTATATATAGATATAGATATAGATGATATAGATATAGATATAGATATAGATATAGATATAGATATAGATATAGATATCTGTTTTACTTAGATCTCTGCACTGTTGGGGATTTACCCCAAAGATTCAGATGCAATGAAATGCCAGGACACCTGCACCCCGATGTTTCTAGCAGCAATGTCCACAATAGACAAACTGTGGAAGGAGCCTCGGTGTCCATCGAAAGATGAATGGATAAAGAAGATGTGGTCTATGTATACACTGGAATATTACTCAGCCATTAGAAACGACAAATACCCACCATTTGCTTCAACATAGATGGAACTGGAGGGTATTATGCTGAGTGCAGTAAGTCAATCGGAGAAGGACAAACAGTGTATGTCCTCATTCATTTGGGGAATATAAATAATAGTGAAAGGGAATATAAAGGAAGGGAGAAGAAATGTGTGGGAAAAATCAGGAAGGGAGACAGAACATAAAGACTCCTAACTCTGGGAAACGAACTAGGGGTGGTAGAAGGGGAGGAGGGCGGGGGGTGGGGGTGAATGGGTGACGGGCACTGAGGGGGACACTTGACGGGATGAGCACTGGGTGTTATTCTGTATGTTGGTAAATTGAACACCAATAAAAATTAATTTATTAAAAAAAAAGGAGGGCACATGATGTGATCAGCACTGGGTGTTATATGAGAATGAATCACTGACTTCTACCTCTGAAACTAATAATGCACTAAATGTTAATTAATTGAATTTAAATAAAAATAAATTAGTAAAACTGGAAAAAAAAAGATCTCTGGTCATGGTTTTGTCTAGTTCTTTTATTTGGGTCAAATTCCTCTATATTCTCATTTTGTCTAAGCGTCTGCATGTGTTTCTGTGTTTTAGGAAAATCATCTACATCTTCTGTTCTTGAAGTTAATGGCTTTATGAAGAAGATATTTTCTGGTGCCCTGCAGTATAGTGTCCACTGTTCCCCAGGACCTGGCCTTTCAGGGAGTGTCTTCAATGTGTGCTGCTAGTGCTCTGCTGTTGGGTGTTGGCCACTTTAGCCTTCAGACCAGTTAACTGCAGAGGCTCTCTTTGCCTGTTTGGAGCAGTGTTTGGTTCCTGGCCTCAAAGGGGTAAGTGTGCTCTGGTCTGCTTGTGAATGAATCCTGTCACCACCACCTCCAGAACTGAAGCCATACAAAGCTCCTGGGTTGGGAGACACAGTGTTGGCAGGAGGTTTGGGCAGTTATTCTGGAGTAGGAGGCCCACCATGCTGGGTCTGAAGAAGCATGACTGGGAAAGGGCGGTTTCACCACACTGAGGGGGGCAGAAGGAGTTTTTCTAAACAAGTTAAGTAGTGAGTGTAAGCACTATATTGGTTCCCACAGGTGGCCCTGTGCCTATCCAGAGGGAAATGGCACCTGCTAGGTCTCCTCCCCCACCCCAACCCCACCCCCAGTTGAGGGTTTTCTCTGTGAATGCTGCCTCTCTCAACATGTTCCAAGATGAGCATTAACCTCCCCACTGTGTGCCCCAAGTGCTCTTCCAATCACTGTTTCCATGCTGTATGTCCATGGGTCATTTGCTCTGCCTTTTCTTCAAAAAGAGCCCCAATGCTCTCTATGCCCTCTCAGAACCAAACCTGTTGATCATAAGACTCTTGCTTTTAAGCCCCACTTGTTGCAAGAACTAACAAAATTCAGCTCCTCTCACTTTCCAAGCCAATTGCTATGGAGATTTGTCTTCCCTATTTGGGCTCCCATGTGGCTAGTCTGTCTCTTGCCCTCTCTGCAACCATGGCTTCCTCCCCCATTTTGGAGGTGATGATACATTTATCTCCCAAACCATGTCTCCACCCTTTTTACCTTCTTTGATGAAGCCTCCTCTCTGACTTTAGTTTTGGAGTTTGTTCTGCCGGTCCTTAGGTCGATTTCTGGGGTATTTAGGAAGATATGATAGTTTATCTAGAATTCATGGGGCAAGGTGAACATAGGGTCCTATTCTCCACCACCATCTTCCCAACCTCTTCTAAAGTCCTTTAACACTGAGAAATTCTCTTATATCATGTCTTTGATGCATTCCTCTCCTTTGTTCTCTCGTGGAACTCCTTAACATTAGATGTTAAACCTCCTGGATTGATCTTTTATAGTTTATCCTTTCTCTCCTATTTTCCATCTCCCTCCCTCACTTTTTCTCCCTGTCTTCCTCTTTCCTCCCTTCATAACTCTCTCCATCTCTTTTTTTTGGCTTTATTTTTATTTTCTGGAAGAAAATTTGACTTTATCTTCCCATCTTTCTATTGCATTTCCTTTCATTTTGGCAATCACACTTATAATTTTGAAGTATTCATTAATGTTCTCTTCTCCTTTCTTTGAGCATTTTGTTCATGTTTTATGGATGTGTCATCACCTTAAATCTCTGAAGGAGATGATTAGAGGCATTTTTATATTTCCTTCTCTTATTTGAAATACCTACTTCCTTTGAGATTGTTTACTTCCATCACTTATTTTTATCTCTTTCTTTCATGTTGCAGCATTTTCTCAAATACTTATCAATCCATGGTTGTTGACTGCTATTTAAGAATGCAGCAATAAAAATATGATTGAAAGCTCTGTGTGTGAGGAAAGAGGTAGGCAACTGGTGACTTTCCTTTAGAATGATTGAAGGAAAACTGACTGCTATGCTGCAGAGTCTCTGAATGTCAGAAAGCAAAAATATTTTCCCTGAGGTTGTTTAGTTTCCTTAGAGCAGAACCCTCTGGTTTTTGCCTAATGAGTAGATACCTAGCTGCTGTGCATTGTGCATAAGGGGATAAGTCAATGATTTTATATTCAGCCTTTCAATTAAACTGTTTTCAGCTGCACATCTCATTCCCACCCTTCATCATACCTGACGTTGTCAAGACCCAAGACATTCAAGGTTACTGCAGAGAAAGATCAGGTCCTTCCTTCATCACATCACCTCCATGCATACTCCCAGCTATGGCATCCTCCACTATTCTTTTTCAGTCACCACTCCTCCATTTAATTCCTATCTCCCAGAAATCTATTCTAATATCTTCTTTTCTGCTGATAGACCCCCCTCCCATTCTCTTCATCATTGTGTTTTTGTACCTTTTCCCTTTTCCCGTACTGTCTTTTTAGCAGTCTCAAGAAGGAGTGGAAATAAACATGTGGTAAGTCTGCCAACTTGACCTGGAAGTCTACTAGCTTACTTTTAACATTTAGATTTTTTAAATTTATCCTTCTGGTAAATGTCTACCATATCTCTAAATAATATACAGATATTTTCTATTTATCAACTTATTTATCAATTTTAGTCATTTTCTACTAACATAATGCTATTTATACTACTCAACTGCCCTCCTCTAATGCCCTTAGTATAGCCATATCACTGATTATATATCTAATATTCCCTACCTTTGTACCTTTAATAGTAGACTTATACTCCCTCTCTCTCTCTTCTGTCATCTGTACTTTTATGTTTTCCTTAATAAGGTTAGTCATATTTACACTCTGTTTTGTAACCACAATTAAATCATCCATACTTTGCCAATAGGTCATTCTGAAAGTTTAAAGTCAATAAAGTATTTACACTATTATGAGTATGTACATATTGTTCCACAAAGACCTAATGAGTGTATTGAAATTACATTTCTTTTCTTCTACAATTTGTTTCCCCTGAGGTTTCTAATTACCCTTTTCCCTTGAATTTTCCAATTTATTACCTTCTGAAGTTGTTCTAAATTCTCAAGGAGGTATAAAATCATTTGAATCCCTGTTTTTACCAGATACCTTCTTCTTGGAGCCTTTTGTCTTCCTACTCCAGTTTGGACTGATTACTCTGTAGGCCTTGTGGCATAGCTGTGATTCTGGAGCATTAATTACTCTTCTGAATTGGGCACCATATCATGCTGTTTCCTAGTTTACTCTCTTGTAGTGGACATTGTGATCATTCTTCAACATCCATTCCTCTCTTCCTCCATTGTATAACAACTATGCAGTTTGAGTGGGACTGATCACACCATCAGCTCTAGGTATAAGCCTATGTGAATAAACCAATCTGAGCAATTTTACCCTCCTTGCCAAAGTGATGATTGTTTCAGGGGTGATTAAATCACACCAAGGATTAGGATTTTTTACAGCTTTTGAGGAAAATAATTGACCTGTTTTTTCCCTAGATATGAGCAAAGAAGCATGTTGTCTGATTGGTGCTGTTAGCCATCTTGTGAACATATGAAAGGCATACCTGAGGATGGAGCTGACAAATGAAGAAGCCAGAATCAAGAGGGCCACAGAGAAACGGGACCATATTACTGATCATACCATGCCTGAAGTCTGCCTTACCTATGAACTTCTCAATTAAATGAGCCAATAAATTGCATTTATTACTTAAACCAATTTCAGTTGGGTTTTCTGTTGCTTGCATCTGAAAGCATTCTAACTCATGATTTTGGTTGTCTTCCTTTGGAGAGGACACAAGTATATTTTTGGTTATATGAGTTCTATTTGCACTATATTAAGTGGAAGCCTTTTAGTGTAAATATGGGACTAAGGGTATACATGAATGTTGGACAACCAAAGGAGTGAACCCTAGTGACTGCCTAGCATCTAAATCTCCATCTTGGAAGATTCTCCCTTAGTTTGAGTCTTGGTGGGAGGCAGGGCCCTACTTCCTACCGTGGAAACTGAAGATAGATACTTCCTTTCCCTGTCCACCAGGCAGCAAGGGTTGAATACTCTACTTATGGCTTTGCATCTGTAGTCATAAACACAAAGGAGACAGGAGTATAAAAATCAACAGATAGATGATAGATTAGGAGAATATATTTGCAATGTGCAAAAATGACAAAAGATTAATAACTGAAAAAGAAGGCAGTAAACCCAAAAGGAAACAAGGCATAGGATATGGAGAGTAATTTACAGAAGGTAAACTTGAACATATTGATATTTTCAAGTCTGCTAATAAATTGGGAAATGAAAATTAAAATAACAGTGAGAAATTGTTACAAGAATGGCAATATGTAGAAATTCATATATTATCAATGCTGATGTGGATATGAGAAGGAAAACTGTGGATGGGAGTGTAAACTGGTACAGGTATTCCAGAGATTAATTTGTCAGTATCTCCCGAAATTAAATATGTGTAGATCTTACAACCCCAAAATGTCCCCCCTGAGAACATCTTCCAGAGAAATTCTCATACAGGTCCTTAAGGAAATATAGCTGAGATTGTTTGTTATAGCATTGTTTGTGATAGTGAAGAATTGGGAACAATCTAGGTGTCCATCACAATGGGACCAGATAAGCAGACTGTGGCATATTTATATGATAGAAAATATTAAACAATAAAAAGAAATGACCTAAATTTACTACAGTCATACAGATAAGTCTTCAAAGCCTAGTGTTGAGTGAAAAGATAAAAAACAGAATGAGATTACAGCATAACACCATTTATGTAATTATTTTAAAAACACTGTCTATTTTCATGGGTATATCTATTTTCATGGGTTATAGCTAAATAAACATATGAAAGATGGATTAGAAGTCTATATACATGAAATACACTCAAGTAGCTCACTGAGGTGTGCAGTGGAATGGAAGTGGGGATGGGAATCAAAAGGTAAAAATAATAATACAATGAGATAAAGCAAAAGAGAGTCCTTGAATGAACTGGGGAAAATAATGTGCCATGGATTGAGGAGTGTAAGTAAAACAATGCCAACATTGACCACAAATGAATGACAACAGACGGGAGGATGGCTAGACCTCATCCAGAGTGGCTGGTTGTGGTAGGGTGACATCCAGGGATTGCAGCAGGGCGGGTAGCAGGATCAATACCAGCATTCTAATCTGGCTGTTCCCATAATGTGGCATTAGCTGTGCCTTCTCCTGCCCATGTCTCCAGGCTTCTGTAAACTACAATGATAACCTTGTAATAAGTCCCTTTTCTGCTTAAGTTAACTAAAATCGGTTTCTGTTACTGGCACCCAAAAATCCTGACTGAAGACATCATGCATTTCTTTGGAAAAAATCCTCAAGTAACTTCTTTAAAAAGGTAAAATTTGGGGTTTTTGCATTATTTTATCTTCATATTTGGATGATAGTTTGGTTTTAGAATTCTATGTTCAAAAAATCTGTTCTTCTGAATTTTTGAAGGTATTGCATTTAGCATGTAGTGTTGCTGATTAGAAACTGGGTGCTATTATTTTCATTCTTTGTCCTCAAATTCATCCATCTTGTAGCATATGTAAGAATTTCCTTCTTTTGTGAGGCCAAATAGTATTTCATTTTACATATATACCGCATTTTGTTTCTCCATCCTTCTAACAGTGGACACTATTGTTGCTTCCACTTCCTAGTTACTGTGATTAGAGCTGCTATGAACATGGTAAAAATATCTCTTCAAGACCCGATTTTCAATTCTTTTGGGTGTATACCCAGAGTCGAATTGCTGGAACATATGTTAATTCTACTTTTATTTTTTGTAGAACCACCACACTGTTTTCCATAGTGGCTACACCATTTTACATTTACAACAGCAGGCCTCAATGGTCCAATTTCTCTACATCCTTGCCAGTGTTTGTTATTTTTTTAATGGTAGCAATCCTAATGGGTATAGGCTGATATCTTATTATAATTTGAATTTTCATTTCCCAAATGATTGGTGACATTGAGCATCTACTCATATGCTCATTGGTCATTTTTATATATTCTTTGGAGGAATGTCTCCTCAATTCATTTGCCCATTTTTAAAATGGGTTTTTTTGTGTTGTTGAGTTATAAAAGTTCTTTATATACTCTGGATATCAATCCCTTATCAGATATATGATTTGTAAATATTCTCCTCATTCCATATGTTGCCTTTTAACTCCATTGATTGTATTTTTGGATGTATGAAGTTCTCAAAATTTGGATGGTGTACAAATCTACTTTTACTTTTGTTACTTATGCTTTTGGTATCATATCCAAGAAATCATTGCTAAATCAGATGTCATGAGGTTTTTACCTGTTTTATTCTGAGCTTTATCATTTTATATATATATTTAGATCTTTGGTTCCTCTAAAGATGATTTTTGTATATGGTGTAAGAACTCCATTCTTTTGATGTGGACCTCATTTTTCCAACACTATTTGTTGAAGAGTCTGTCCTTTCCTCCATTGAAATGGTCTTGGCACCATTTCTCAAATTCGTGAGCATAGAGTGGCTCATAATATTTCTTTACTAGTATTTTACTGTCTACTGGATCAGTAGTGACCTCTTTTCTATTTCAGATATTAGTAGTTTTGATATTAGTAATTAATAATGTCTAGACTCTTTTTTCTTAGTTAACCTAGCTAGAAGTTAATAATTTTTTTCTAAAGATTTATTTATTTATTTAAGAGACAGAGAGTGAAGGGAGGAGCAGAGGCAGAGAATCTTCAAGCAGACTCTTTGCTAAGTGTGGAGCCCAATGAGGGGCTCAATTCTATGACACATGAGATTGTGACCTGAGCTGAAACCAAGAGTTGGACACTTAACTGCCTGAACCCCCCAAGTGTCCCCTGGTTAACCAATTTTATTTATCTTTTCAAAGAATCAGGTTTTAATTCCATTGATATTCACTGTTGATTTCCTGTTTTCAATTTAGTTGATTTGTGCTTCAACTTTTCTCTTCTGCTGCCTATATTGGGTTTTGTTTGTTTAGCATTTTCTAGTTTCCTAAATTAGAAGTTTATATGATGGATTTTAGGTCTTTCTATTTTCTGATATATACATTCAATGATATAAATTACAATCTAGGGGATCCCTGGGTGGCTTAGCGGTTTAGCACCTGCCTTTGGCCCAGGGCGTGATCCTGGAGTCCCGGGATCTAGTCCCGTGTTGGGCTCCCCGCATGGAGCCTGCTTCTGCCTCTTTCTCTCCTCTCTCTCTCTCTCTCTCTCTCTCTCTCTCTCGTAAATAAATAAAATCTTTTTAAAAAATGATAATCTATTCACAGTTTATACTATACCCCACAAATTTTGGTAATGTATGGTTTCATATTCATTTGGTTTGAAATATTTTAAAATTTCTTTTGTGACCTATGTGTTTTCAAGAAGTGTGTTGTTTAATTTTCAAGTATTTGGGTTTTTTCCATATATGTTTATATTAATTCCCTTGTGACCTAGGGCATACTTAGTAGGATTTCTATTCTTTCAAATCTGTCAACATGTATTATGGATCAGAATGTCATCTATCTTGTGAAGCTCCTTTTTTTCATACTGTTTTCCAGAGTGGCTACACCAGGTTGCATTCCCACCAACAGTATAGGAGCGTTCCTCTTTCTCAGCATCCTCTCTAATATCTGTTATTTCCTGACGTGTTGATTTTAGTGATTCTGATGGGGGTGAGCTGGTATCTTATTGTATTTTTTATTTGTATTTCCCTGATGCTGAGGGATACTGAGAATTTTTTTCATATGTTTATTAGCCATTTCTTTGTCTTCTTTGAAGAAATATCTGTCTATATCTTCTGCCCAGTTCTTGACTGGATTTTTTGGTTTTTGGATGTTGAGTTTGATAAGTTATTTATAGATTTTGGATACCAGCCCATTATTGGAAAAGTCATTTGCAAATATCTTCTCCATTCCATAGGTTGCCTTCTAGTTTTGTCAACTGTTTCTTTTGCTGTACAAAAGGTTTTTTGTTTATTTGATGATATTCCAATAGTTCATTTTTGCTTTTGTTTCCCTTGCCTTTGAAGACATGTCTAGCAAGAAGCTGCTATGGCTGAGGTCACAGAGGTTGCTGCTTGTGCTCTCCTCTAGGATTTTGATAGGTTCCTGTTTCACATTTAGGTCTTTCATCCATTTTGAGTTTATTTTTATGTATGTTTAAGAAAGTGGTCTTGGTTCATTCTTCTGCATTTGGCTGTCTGATTTTCCCAGCACCATTTATTGAAGAGACTGTCTTTTTACATTGGATATTCTTCCCTGCTTTGTGAAAGATTACTTGGCCATACTGCTGTGGAACCATTTCTGGGTTCTCTATTCTCTTCCATTGATCTATGTTTCTGTGTTTGTGCCAGTACCATACTGTCATGATGATAGCAGCCTTTTAATACAGCTTGAAGTCCAAAATTATGATGCTTCCAGCTTTGGTTTTCTTTTTCAACATTCTTTTGGCTATTGAGGGTCTTTTGTGGCTCCATACAAAATTTAGGATTGTTTGTTGCAGCTCTATGAAAATTGCTGATGGTATTTTGATAGGGTTACATTGAATGTGTAGATTGCTTTGGGTAGCAAAGATATTTTTAAAATATTTCTTCTTCCAATCCATGGGCATGGACTGTTTTTCCATTTCTTTGAGTCTTCCTCAATTTCTTTCACAAGTGTTATATAATTTTCAATGTACAGATCCTTTGCCTTTTTGGTTAAGTATATTCCTTGATATCTTATGGTTTTGGTGCAGTTGTAAATGACATCAATTCCTTGATTTCTCTTCCTTCTTGTTAGTGTGTAGAAATGCAACTGACTTCTGTACATTGATTTTATATCCTACAACTTTAATGAGTTCCTGTATCAGTTCTAACAATTGGGGGCGGGGGGAGTCCTCTGAGTTTTCTGCATAGAGTATCATGTTGTCTGCAAAGAGTGAAAGTTTGACTTCTTCTTTGTCAATTTGGATGCTTTTTATTTCCTTTTGTTGTCTGATTCCTGAGTTTAGGACTTCTCGTACTATGTTGAACAACAGTGGTGAGAATGGACCTCTCTGTCATATTCCTGATCTTAGGAGGATGGTATTCCCTGTGGGTCTTTTATATATGGCCTTTATGAGGTATGTTCCCTCCATCCCTACTTGGCAGAGAGTTTGTATCATGAAAAGATGTGTTTTGTCAAATGATTTTTCTGCATCTATTGAGAGGATCATATGGTTCTTGTCCTTTCTTTTATTAATGTAGTGTATCATGTTGATTAATTTGTGACTATTGAACCACCCCTGCAGCCCAGGATTAAATCTCACTTGATCATGGTGAATAATCCTTTTAATGTACTGTTGGATCTGATTAGGTAGTATCTTAGTGAGAATTTTGCATCCATGTTCATCAGGGATGTAAGTCTGTAATTTTCTTTTTTTTTTAAAAAAAAGATTTTATTTATTTATTCATGAGAGACACACAGAGAGAGAGAGAGACAGAGGCAGAGGGAGAAGCAGTCTCCATGCAGGGAGCCCGATGTGGGACTCTGATCTCAGGACTGCGGGATCATTCCCTGAGTTGAAGGCAAATGCTCAACCGCTGAGACACCCAGGTGCCCCAATGTAATTTTCTTTTTTAGTGGGGTTTTTGGTTTTGGAATCAAGGTAATTCTGGCCTCATGGAATGCGTTTGGAAGTTTTCCTTCCATCTCTATTTTTTGGAACAGCTTCAGAAGAATAGGTATTAATTCTTCTTTAAATGTTTGGTAGAATTCCCCTGGGAAGCCCATCCATCCTTAGACTCTTGTTTTTTAGTAGATTTTTGATTACTGATTCAATTTTTTTGCTGGTTATGGGTCTGCTCAGGTTTTCTATTTCTTTCTGTTTCAGTTTTCGTCATTTATATGGGTCTGGGAATATATCCATTTCTTCCAGATTATCCAATTTGTTGGCATATAATTGCTCATAATATATTCATAATTGTTTGTATTTCTTCAGTGTTGGCTGTGATCTCTCCTCTTTCATTTGAGATTTTATTTATTTGATAAATCCTTTCTCTTTTCTTCTTGATAAATCTGACTAGTGGCTTATTAATCTTATTAATTCTTTCAAATAACCAGCTCCTAGTTTCATTAATCTATTCTACTACTTTTTTAAAAACTTCTATTTCATTGATTTTTGCTCTAATCTTTATTATTTCTCTTCTCTTGGATAGTTTAGGATTTATTTGCTGTACTTTTTCCAACTTGTTAAGGTGTAAGGTTAGCTTGTGTATTTGAGACTTTTCTTGTTTATTGAGGAAGACCTGATTGCTATATACTTCCCTCTTAGGACCCAAGGGTTTTGAACTGTCATGCTTTCATTTTCATTTGTTTCCAGGTATTTTAAAAATTCTTCTTTAATTACCTGGTTGACTCATTCATTCTTCAGTAGGATGCCCTTTAGTCTCCATGGATCTGTGGGCCTTCCAAATTTTTTCTTGTGACTGACTCCAAGTTTTATGGCATTGTGGTCTGAAAATATTCATGGTATGATCTCTGTCTTTTATGTACTTGCTGAGACCTGATTTGTGACACAGTATGTGACCTATTCGGGAGAATTTTCCATGTGTGTTTGGGAAGAATGTGAATTCTGCTGCTTTAGGATAAAATCGTCTGAATATAACTGTTAAGTCCATCTGGTCCAGTGTGTCATTCAAAGACTCTGTTTCCTCATTGATCTTCTACATAGATTATCTTTTTATTGCTGTGAGTGAGGTGTTAAAGTCTCCTATTATTATTGTATTGTTATCAATGAGTTTAATTTTGTTATTAATTGGTTAATATATTAGGCTGCTCCAATGTTAGGGGCATAAATATTTACAAAATTGTTAGATCTTGCTAGATAGACCCTTTTATTGTGATATAGCATCCTTCTTCATCTCTTATTACAGTCTTTCGTTTAAGATCTAGTTTGTCTGATATAAAGATGGATACTCCAGCTTTTTTTTAAATGTCCATTAGCATGATAAATAGTTCTCCACCCTTCACTTTCAATCTGGTGGTGTCTTTGTGTTTAAAATGAGTCTCTTGTAAGCAGCATATCAGCGGGCGGCTTTTTTTTTTTAAATCCATTTTGATACCGTATGTCATTTGTTTAGAGCATTTATTCCATTTCCATTCAGCGTAATTATTGAAAGCTATGAATTTAGTGACATTGTATTACCTATAAATTTGCTGTTCCGGTAGACTGTCTCTGTTCCTTTCTGGTCTTTGTGACTTTTGAGTTCTCTCTCTGCTCAAAGGATTTCCTTTAACATTACTTATAGGGCTGGGTTAGTGTCCAAAAATTCCTTTACCTTTTGTTTGTCCTGGAAACTCATCTCTCTTTCTATTCTGAATGACAGCCTTGCTGGATCAAATATTCCTGGCTGCATATTTTCCCCATTTAGCACATTGAAAATATCATGCCAGTCTTTTCTTGCCTGTCAGGTCTCTGTGGAGAGGTCTGCTGCCAGCCTTATGTGTCTCCCGTTGTATGTTCTGGGCCACTTGTTCTGAGCTCCTTTTAGAATTTTCTCTTTATTTTAAATTTGCAAATTTCACTATCAAAGTGTTGACTTGTTTTTATTGATTTTGAGGGGAATTCTCTGTGCCTCCCAGACTTGGATGCCTGTTTCCTTCCCCCAGATTAAGGCAGTTCTCAGCTATAAGTTGTTTGAAACAACTTTCTACCTCTTTCTCCCACTCCTTTATGAAATTGCTGAATTCTCTAAGTCTCCTTTTTTTTTTGTTCTAATAGTCTTCTGTCTCTCTTCAGCTTCCTTATTTTCCATCATGTTATCTTCTACATCTCTGATTCTTTTTTTTTTTTTTTTTTGCCTCATTCATCCTCATTTTTATAACCTCCACTTGGGACTGCATCTCAATAATAGCAATTTTAATTTCAGCCTGACTAGATATTAGTTCTTTAACTCTATAGTAAGGGATTCTCTAGTGTCTTCTATTTTTTTTTCAAGCCCAGCAAGTATCTTTTTAATTGTTGTTTTAAATTCTAGTTCAGACATCTTGCTTATATCTGTATTGATTAAATCCCTGGCAGTGAGTACTACCTCCTGTTCTTTCTTTTGGGGTGAATTTCTCCTTGTCATTTTGTCCAGAAAAGAAAAGAAAAGAAGAAAGAAAGAAAACAACAACAATAACAAAGACAACAGAAAAACAAAACAAAACAAAAACAAAATAAAACAAAAAATTAGACCCTGGGTGTGTTTTGGTCCACTTGTTAAAATAACTAGATCCCAAAATAAGGAAGAAAGAAAAACTTGTATGTATGTATACTAATATATATATATATATATATATATATATATATATATATGGAAACAAACATATATATACAACATATATATTTAAAAATTACAAAAAATTTTTTAAAAACTTGAAAAAATTAAAAAATGACGGAAAAAATAATACTGAAAGACTAAATATTTTTTTAAATGCTATATACTGTTTTCCACAAGAGCTGAAACTTTGCAACCCTCTATGATCAGTAAACTTGGTGTGAGCCAATTGCTGGTCTTCTGGGGGCAGAGGCCTGTTGCACTGATTCTCAGGTGAGCTTGCCCTATTGCAAATGCACCTCTCTTGCACAGAGTCAGGGCTGTGTAAGCGGCTCCAGATTCCACTATGTGGCACTGTTTTGCTCCCTGAAGCATTTCAGCACCAATGGGTAGGATGAATATGGCTGTGCCTCTCTCTCTAGTCCCAGAGCTGAAGGTTCTCACCCCGTCTCTTTAGTGAGCCCTCACAGAAAAGCAGTCAATCATTCTTGTCTCTCCAGTTTCTGTCAGAACTCTGTGTTCACCCAGCCTGTGACTGTTTTTATCTTAGGCATGTGACTGAGTTTCAAAACTCCAAATTTTATGGACTCCTGAGTTGTGAACCCACACTGTCCTTGCAACACTTCTGCATTTTGCTGGACCCTTCCCAAGAAAGCAGTCACCTGACTGTGCAGCAGTTTGTAGTGTATGGCAATATAGAGCAGAAAGCCGGCGCCTAGACTCCTGTTCTCAGCCAGCTTCTCTGCTCCTATGCTGGGAACTCTGCCACACTCATGCACACCCCTTCTTCCTGTGACCCTGAGGATCCTGAGATCATACTATCACAATTGGGATTCCACCCTGTTTTGCCACCTGAGCACCTTTAAGCCAGTGATGTACTCCACTGTAAAGGGCTTCTAAAAGTTCCAGTTTTGCCCTCCAATGCTTATAATACTTTGTGATAGCCTCCTTAATCAGGCTCCCTCTCCACTGTATCCTCCAATATATCACCCCAGATTCAAGTTTCCACACCTCCTACCTTCCAAAAAGTGATTGCTTTTCTACTTGTAGAATTGCAGAATTTTTTCCCTCATATTTCTGATTGATTTCTCAGGTGTTCAGAATGATTTGATAAATATCTAGCTGTATTTGAGGGACCAGAGAAACAAGATCCCCTATTCCTCTGCCATCTTAACTCCTCAATTTTTTTCCTCAGTGTTTTATGATTTTCAGGATACAGGCCTTTTGCCTCATTCATTAGGTTCATTCTTAGATATCTTGCTTTTGGTGAAATTGTAAATGGGATTGATTCCTTGAATTCTCTTTCTGCAGCTGCATTATTGGTGTGTGGATATGCAACGGATTTATGTACATTTATTTTATGTTTGAGACTTCACTGAATTTGTATATCAAACTATAGAAAGGACCCCTGAAAGTATAGTCTTTGAATTTGTATATCAATTCTAGCAGTTTTTGGTGGAGCTCTTTGTGTTTTCTATATAGGTATCATGTCACCTGCAAATAGTGAAAGTTTGACTTCTTTGCCAATTTGGATGCCTTTTATTTCTTTTTGTTGTCTGATTGCTGAGGCTAGGACTTCTAGTAATATGTTGAACAACAATGCTGAGAGTGGACATCCCTTTTGTGTTCCTGACCTTAGGGGAAAAACACTCAGTTTTTCCCAAATAAGAATGACATTAGGTCGTTTTTTTTTTTTTAATATATATATATATGGCCTTTATTATGTTGCCCTGGAGTTTTTCAACTTCAAACTTGTCCTCACTAAACCTCCAACAATTAAGTCAATTACAGTTTAGGTTTTCCTACCCTGGCACTATTTCCTGCAGAGTTTTTTGACCCTGAGCTACTGCTCCAATAAACTAATTTTTTCACCTGTCAGGCTATCTTTTCTATTTGGGGAGCACCAGGATGCCCTATGACCACAGTTCTCTGAGTAATCCAAGAAGAGTTGTTGATTTTCAGTTTATTTAGCTTTTTTCTTGTTGTATGTATGAAGTGATGACTTCCAAACTTCTTACATGCCAGAGCAGAAAATGTAAGTATCTCATGTCTTTGTTTTATTCTGTATTCTGGGACATTTTCTTGACTTTATCTTGTACTGAACATATTGTGGGGAGGAATTTTTACTTTTTTTTTAATTGTATTCATTTTCTTGTTCAAGTATAATTAACATACATTTAATGATTCACTATAATGATTCAACAATTCTATACATTAACTCATTCATCACAATAAAGGTACTCTTAATCCCCTTCACCTATTTCACCCATCCCCTCACCCACTTTCCCTCTAGTAAACACCAGTTTGTTCTCTGTATTTAAGAGTCTACTTTGTTTGTCTCTTTTCGTTGTTCCTTTGTTTTGTTTCTTAAGTTCCACATATGAGTGAAATTGTATGGTACTTGTCTTTCTCTGGCTGACTTATTTCACATAACATAATAATATCTCCATCTACATCATTACAAATGGCAAGATTTCATTCTTTTTTATGGCTGAATAATATTCCATTATATGTTTACCACATCTTCTTTTTCCATTCATCTATGGATGGATGATATCTTTTTTTTAAAGATTTTTTTTATTTTAAGATTTATTTACTTATTTATGATAGACACACACACACAGAGAGAGAGAGAGAGAGAGAGAGAGAGAGAGGCGGAGAACAGGAGGAGGGAGAAGCAGGCTCCATGCTGGAAGCCCGACGTGGGATTCGATCCCAGGTCTCCAGGATCGCGACCTGGGCCAAAGGGAGGCGCTAAACCACTGAGCCACCCAGGGATCCCCATGATATCTTTTATTTTAGAAATTGTTTTGAATTTCTAAGCACTCTTATTCTCCAAAAGTACCTTTTTCATAACATCCTTTTCTGCTTTACACTTTATAGATGCAATATTTTCTGTGTGTATTTGTTTACTAGAGTTTTACTGGAGTCTTGGAGATAATATGACAATTACCAAGCCAGGAAGGAAAATTGTAAATGGATGTCAGATATTACCTCTCCAAGAGAATGCCACCTATGCCCCTCTGAATGGGGCCGCGTGCTGGTTGTCCCTCTCCTTAGCCCCCAGGACAGATACCATGTGTGGGCAAGATGATCATCCAACAATTGAATGGTTTTTGGCCATGTGCTTAGATCTTCAGCTCTCACCTTGACACCAGAGAGAGGAAATCATTGTTCTTTTCCCCACTCCCAGGCCTACATGAGGCAATCACAATACTTGGCAGCACATTTCACAGAGTGGATTCTTTTTAACATTAAATAATATATATAGTGGAAATGACAATCCTGTCTAGTTCTTTTTTGCAGTCTTTCCTTCAACAGCAGCCAACAGCAATCCAAGCTGGCACATTCTTTGATGAGGTTCAAACTGAATATCTTCTGTGAGCAAAGGCCTGGGCAAAAATGTATACACACATCTCTCAGGAACAAATAATTTTCAGGGGCAGTCCAGTCCAAACCCATGTTTGGGATAAAAAACAAACTCAGTGGAAGCATAATGCTGTAAAGTACACCCAAATTATGTCACTATTCAGAACACTGAACATTTTAATCAGAGCAGATAACATTCGCTGAATGCTTACTCTGTACCTGGCCCTTGAATTATCTTCATTTCACAGAGAAGGAAAGTAAGGCTGTCAAGTGTCACTTGCCCAGGGTCACAGAGCTAATAAATGGCAGGCAGGAGATTGCACCAGGACTGTCTAACCACAGTCAACCCATGTAAGTGTTACAAGTGCTGTACTGGTTTCCACCATTCACATTAGGGTTAATGGTTATAGCACAATTCCCTCTAAGATCAGGGGTGGACACCTGTGATACCTTTGTCTAAGTAACAGACTTATTCTGGTAAGTTTGTTTCTAAGGTGAATTGATGTCCTTTCCTCTGGAGACAGAAAACTGCTACCAGCTTTTATTTTGTTTTTTTAATGTTTTTCTTTCAGAGAAATCATAGCACTTCTAAATTTTAATTTTTCATCAAAGTAACACTTGCATATGCTTAAAAAATACGGTTGTGCTGAAGAGCTCATAAGAAAACCCAGCCATACCCTGTCCTCTCCTGCTGCCAGTCCCTGCTTCGTAGAGGGAACTACATGAAAGGATTTTACCAGTCTTGGGCTGTTTCTTCTGGCATTCACCACCCCCAACCCCCTTCCCCTTTGTCATCTCCCAGTCAGAGGCTGAAGAACCACTTTCTTAAGCTTCCTTGCAGCTAGAGATGGTTATGTGTGCCAGTTATGGCCAGGAGAGGTTTGCTGGGGAGGGGGTGGGGGGACCTTCTGAAAAGGCTTTTGCTTTCAGAGACTCGCATAACTAACACTGTCCTTTCCCTTCTTCTCTCTGCCTTGACTATAGCTGTGCTGCCTGGAGCTGTGACAGCAATCTTGTGACAGTGAGGGGATGAACATGAGGGTGAAGATGCAACACATGAAGGCAGACAAAGTTAGAGCCTGTTTCCCTGATGGCATCATTGAGCAGCTGAACCCTTGCCACACTGATGTTTATAGTAAGTAAATTTACGGAAAAATAAATAAATAAAGTATTATGTTCTTAATCCACTGTTAGTTTAGTTTTGCGTTGCTTGTAGCTGAATGGAATTTTAATTGAAGGACCACCATATTTGTATATAATATGTTCATACTTCTATTTCTTTTTAATTGAAGTATAGTAGACCTACAATATTATATTACTACTATTTCTTAACTTAGCAATTTAAGACATTATCTCTTGACATCTCCTTAGAGTTGAAGAGGATTTTATCCCCCTCCACACACACATCCCTATATCCCTCCCCTCACTCTTCCAGTATGTTTATATCCCAATTTTTGGTATATTAGTAGCTGCTACAGAGCCAAGAAATTACTATAATGACTTGGATTTATTTTGCCTTTTTTTGTGTGTTCCTAAACTTAATAATTGCTTGCTTTTTTTACCCCCACTTGAGATGGGCACACCCTTCATTTTTCCCATTTGCTTCAGTTTATAAAAAACAGTTCGTTCATAACCCTATAAGCATACTTTTTCACAGATGTTCAAACCTGCCAGCCTATTGATTTAAGAAGAAACCAATAGAAAGTTGGTTGGTTGGGAGCCTGTAAGAGGCTGTATTTTCCTTAAGTGCAGATGCTTGGCTCTTCAGATATCTGCCGATAAGCATGGAGAAAGGCATAGGGAGGGTGGGGGAGTCAACTGTTCCAACACATACTTTGAATTCTTCCCCTGTCACGGGCTCTACATTTCATGCCTACCAGCAGGATAGCTCTTCTGTGCTAGTCTCAGAATTTTGCAGGGTAGACCAGGGCTCTCCTTCGTGGGTCCCACCTCCCACATGTGGACTGTACTTCTACCCTTCACTGTCCTGCTTTCTCAGTTACCACCATTCCAGCCTCTTTCTGCTTGCCGGAAAGTTATTGAAATCTCATCCCCATCAATGGGACCTCCTCCAGATCTTTTTGGAGATGTGGGTTTGTACACGATTCCTTTACTCTTATTTTAGTCTCAGGAATTAGAGGAGACAGATGTGTTCCACCTTCTTGAATGGGAGTTAGAATTTGAATTTTTAGCTGCCTTAGATTATCTGGAAATGCCCCAAGTGTGTAGGCCAATATTTCTGAACCACTGGTGGTGGAAAAGCCTGCATTTGGGAATCTAATGCATTTGAGTTGAATTCTGACTCTCTGACCTCCTTACTCAAGTCACACCCATGGGCTTCAATTTTTTCCTCTACAGAATGGGAATAATAATGTCTGCCTGATAGAGTTCTGGGAAGATTTTCTTAGCTACTGTGTGTAAAGCATCTAACACAGGCCTTGGCAGACAGCAAGCAGGTGTTCAGAATTGGAGTGATTACTCTTTAATGGGAGCAAGTGGGAAATGTGATTGGAGAGATTTGAATCAGGTTTTAGGAGAGCCTCGGACACCAAGACATACTCTTGTGACACTAAGCCTAGCAGGTTTGTGATCAGGGAAATCACTTGAACCCAAAGAATATGTCAGATTGTTCCCTCAGTCTGGTGTGGGGAGGGAAGTAGAAGCCCTTGGACCAGCAGCTCTTGGGTTAAAATCCTCGCCTGCATCTGAGTTATTTGTAACCTGTTGTCATGGCAACAAGTTTGGCAAGAGAGCCAGTGCTGCAAGCTCCTGACAGTAGGGAAGGGAGGGCAGTGGGAGAAGACTGAAGATTTGGAAGGGGGGGTCGTCTGTGACCAGCGCCTCACTTTCCTCTGATTTGTCTGCATCATTCTGCTGCAGATGAGGGTGAGCATCCTCCAGGGAGAATCATTGGACATTGGAGAGTCTCCTGCTCCATCTCCTGATATTCCAGATGTGAAAATAGGCCCAGAGAGGTCCAGCAGCTGGCTCAGTGCCATACAGTAAGTCAGGGATGGAAACAGGATTAGACTTTTTTAAAAAAAGACTCAAAGTCATAGACTAAAGCATAACACAGCTGAAAGGACCTTTGGAAACATTTCATCCACCTTTCAACCAATATGCATATGCTTTTGTTGTTGTGAATATGGGAAACCTAACACCCAGAGTGGGTTAGGACTGACTCAGGATCACACAGCAACTCAGGCGCTGACTTGAGATCAGAACTCAAGGGCCTCAGGCCTCCCAGGCCTGGGTACTTCCTGAGGAAGTGGTTGTCTCGGGTTCATGATTCAGAGAGGCTCTTCACTGCTGACTGCCAAGATACAGCCTCCCAGGGGTAGATTCATTTGACTATCTTGATCTTTGACCCCCTCAAATCCAACATGCATGTGTTCCGATCACATTTCCCCTTCCCGCACACCTTCTTCTCCTGCAAGGATGTGTTCCCACTGCCAATGGCAAGGCTGTTGCACAAATGGCAGCCCAGCCCCACCTCTCCCTGGACAAAACCCACCTGCCATACACCGCCCCCTCCAAATCACCCACAGAGCTAGGCACTTCCTGAACATTCTTTGATGTGATTCATTCTTCACAATTATCTTTCTCTGCCAACTAAGTTAGCAGGTGGACATCTTTCTTTCTTTTTCTTTCTTTCCTAGATTCTATCTCTCCCTCTCTCTCCGCCCCCCTTCCCTTTCCCTATCTTAAATAAATAATAAAAATATATAATTAAGTATATTATACATATTTAATGCCTTAATATATATTCTCTATATATAGAATATATATGTATCTATATATAGAGAGTGGGAAATTTTTCTGATGCTAAATGTAAAACTCATGAAATATACTTAAATTTTGTTTGGGGGGGAGAACAGGAGTGAGAATGGTCTATGGAAATTCTGCAGAATGAATAAATACAATGAACAAATAAAGGAATCAAGACAGGAGCCTGGAAGGAACCAATGATTATAATGTGGCTGATCTGAGGTCATGAGTGACCTCACCCACTACACAGAAGTCCAAAAACAACAAAATAAACCCATGTCTCCCCAAAGTAATACATGTTCACTGATGAAAATTTGTGGGGAAAATATACCTTACCATTCAAACACAACAACTGTTAGCATCTTGGGTGTATTTTGGCTTATTCTGTGCATTACAAAAAGAAAAAGAAAATATCTCAGATCATGCTGCATAGTCACTCATATATTGCTATTTTCTTTAAACATTTTCCAATTAAAATTCTTTACAAACTTTTAAATGCCCACAAAAATTTTCTTGAGTGGGTATACTTAGTGAATTCCTTTCTGAATATTTTTTACACTTTAATATTTTAATTTTTAAAATATTTTTATTATTGAAGTATAGTTGATATACAATGTATTAGTTTTAAGTATACATCATAGTGATTTAACTATTCTATACATTTTAAAAGATTTATTCATTTATTTTGAGAGAGAGAGAGAGCGCACAGTGGGAGGGGCAGAGGAAGAGGGAGAGAGAAGATTCTGAGATGAAGTCATCACTCTGAGACCATACTCTGAGCCAAAACCAAGAGTTGGGAGCTTAACTGACTGTACCACCCAGACATCCCTCAACTATCCTATACATTATGTTATGCTCAACACCATGGTTACCATCTGTCACCATAAAACATTATTACAATATTATTGACAATATTTTCTATATTGCACTTTTCATCTCCCTGACTTATTTTTTAACTAGAAGTTTGCACCTCTTAATCTCCTTCACCTGTTTTGCCAATTCCTTCACTTCCTGCCCCTCTGGTGACCACCAGTTTGTTCTCTGCATTTATGAGTCTGTTTCTGTTTCTTTGTTGTTCATTTGTTTTGTTCTTTAGATTCCACATTTAAGCGACATCATATGGTATTTGTCTTTGTCTGACTTATTTACTTAGCATGATACACTCTAGATCCATCCATGTTGTCACAAATGGCAAGATCTCATTCTTTTTTATGGCTAAATAATATATACCATGGAATATTACATGAAATATATATAAAATGTGGTATATACAGAAAATAGCCTGATGAAAAGTGGGCAAAAGTCATATATATATATATATATATATATATATATATTTTATACTTTCATCTATTGATGGACACTTAGGTTGCTTCCATATCTTGGTTTCATTTTCTTGGTTTCTGGTTTCTTGATGTTTCATTTTCTTTCCTTAAACTTGTTCAGCCAGGATGGATGAATCTCAAAATCATTATGATGAGTAAATGAAGCCAGACAAAAAAGAGAACATATTGTGTGTTCCTATTTAAACAATGTTTAGGGGACACCTGGGTGGCTCAGCGGTTGAGCGTCTGCCTTTGGCTCAGGGTGTGATCCCAGGATCCGGGATCGAGTCCCACATCGGGCTCCCTGCGAGAAGCCTGCTTCTCCCTCTGCCTGTGTCTCTGCCTCTCTCTCTGCATCTCTCATGAATAAATAAAACCATTAAAAAATGAACAATGTTTAGGAAGAGGTAAAACTGATCCATAATGATGGAAATCAGAACAGTGACACTTTTGTGAGAAGATTAATGTGAAGTGTCATGAAGGAATATCTTAGAGTGAAGAAAATATTTTACATCTTGACAGAGAAGTGGGCAACAAAGGTTTACAGTTTTGTCAAAACCAATTGAACTTCTTACTTAAGATTTGAACATTTAATTGTATGTAAGTTATACCTCAATAAAAAAGTTACTAGTGACAATAATACTCATAAGATATTGGAAGAAAATATGAATAACTATTTTTACTGTCTAGAGTGGGGAAGGCCTTTCTTATTGTGACAGAAAACACATAAACTCAAACGGAAAAGATAGATGAAGATTTCAGTTTGTTTTGTTATATTGCTTTCTTTTTTTATTGAATAGCTAAGATATTTATTCAGTGTAGTAGGCTGAATAATGATCCCTCCAAAGATATCCATGTCCTTATCCCCACAACCCATAAACATTACCTTATAAGGAATATGGGACTTTGTAGATATGATACTTAGAAGATGTTGACCTTCTAAAACTCTTCCAAAAAATTGTGAAGGGAATAATACTAAATGCATTTTTAAAAAATTTTATTTATTTATTCATGAGAGACACAGAGAGAGGCAGAGATATGGAGGGGGAAGCAGGCTCCTCACAGGAAGCCTGATGCAGGACTTGATCCTCTGACCCGGGATCACACCTTAAGTTGAAGGCAGATACTCAACCCCTGAGCCACCCAGGTGTCCCTCACAAACACATTTAATAAGGCCAACATTAGTCTCATACCAAAGTCAGATAAGGACACTATAAGGAAAAATTACAGATCAATATTCCTGATGAACATAGATGTAAAAATCCTCAACAAAATATTAATAAATCAAATTCACCAACACATTAAGAGGGTCATACACCATGACCTGTGGGATTTATCCTTGGGATGCAAGGATGATTTAACATATATAAATCAATAAATGTAATACACCACATTAATATAATAAAAGATAAAAATACAATCATTTCAATAGATACAGAAAATGCATTTATTGAAATGTAATATCTTTCCATAATAAAAATTCTCAAAAATTAGTTATAGAAGGAATATATCTCAATATAATAAAGGCCATGTATGACAAGCCCACAAATAACATCATACTCAAGAGTGAAAAGTTGAGATTTATTCCTCCAAGATCAAAAACAAGATAAGAGTGCCCATTCTTACCACTCCTACTCAACATAGTACTGAAAGTTCTAGCCAGAGCAAGTAGGCAAAAAAATGAAATAAAAGGATATTCCAATCATAGGCACTTGGTTGGTACAGTTGGTTGAGCATCCAACTTTTGAATTCAGCTCAGACCCTGGTCTCAGGGTCATGAGATCAAGCCCCACACTAGGCTTCTCACTTAGCACAGAATCTGCTTAAGACTCTCTCACCCTCTCCCTCTGCCCCTCTTTCCCCCCCACCTCTCTCTCAAAAATTAATAAACCTTTTTTTATTTTTTAAAAAAAGATTTTATTTATTTCCTCATGAGAGACACAGAGAGAGAGAGAGAGGCAGAGACACAGGCAGAGGGAGAAGCAGGCTCTACTCAGGGAGTACAATGTGGGACTTGATCCCGGGACCCCAAGATCACAGCCCAAGCTGAAGGCAGACACTCAACCACCGAACCACCCAGGCATCCCAGTAAATCTTTCTTTAAAAAAGGTATTCCAATCAGAAAGGAAGAAGCAAAATTGTCTTATTTGCAGATGATATGATCTTATATATAGAAAACTCTAAAGACCTCATAAAAATTGTTAGAACTAATAAGTGAATTCACTAATGTTGCAAGATATAAAATCAATAAAGAACATCAGTTGCATTTCTATACGGTAGCAACAAGCTGTCTGAAAAAAAAAAGAAAATAATCCAATTACAATGGCATCAAAAACAATAAAATACTTAGGAATAAATTTAACCAAGGAGTGATGTTGGAGAAACTGGACAACAACATGCAAAAGAAAGAAACTCAATCACTTTCTTATGCCATACAGAAAAACAAATCCAAAATGAATTAATGACCTAAATGTGAGACAGGATGCCGTAAAAATCCTAGAAAAGAACAAAGTAATCTCTTTGATATCAGCCATAACAACTTCTTACTAGATATGTCTCCTGAGGCAAGGGAAACAAAAACAAAAATAAACTATGTGACTATATCAAAATAAGAACCTTCTTCACAGCAAAGGAAACAATTAACAAAACTAAAGGGCAACCTAAGGAATAGGAGAAGATATTTACACATGATATATCTGATAAATGGTTAATATCCAGAATATATAAAAATTTATAAAAATACCCTATTATTTCATTCAGATGCAGAATTTAAGAAACAAAACAAACAAGCAAAGGGGAAAAATAGAGAGAGAGAGAGAGAGAAATCAAGAAACAGACTCTTAATTATAGAGAACAAACTGATGGTTACCAGAGGGGAGGGGTTGCAATCCCTATCAAATTCCAATGGCATTTTTCACAGAGAAAAAAGAACCCTAAAATTTTTATGAAACCACAAAAGATCCTGAATAGCCAAAGCAATCTTGAGAAAGGGCAACAAAGCCTTGAGGCATCACATTTCCTTATTTCAAACTATATTAAAAAACTATAGTAACGAAACGGTGTTGTACTGGTGTAAAGATAGACACATAGACCAATAGAACAAAACAGAAAGCTTTAGAAATACCGTAGATGAATGGTCAACTAATCTTTGACAAGAGTGTCAAGAATATACAATAGGTGAAGGATATTCTCTTCAATAAGTGGTGTTGGGAAAACTAGATATCCTCATGTAAAGAACGAAACTAGACCCCCATGTTACACCACTCACAAAAAGTAACCCAAAATGGATTAAAGTTCAAAATATAAGACCTAAAGCCATAAAACTCCTAGAAGAAATCATAGGGTAAAAGCTCTTTGACATTGATCTGGGCAATGATTTTTAAGATATGACACCAAAAGTACAAATAATAAAAGTAGAAATAAAGAAGTGAGACTACATCAATCTCAAAGGATTCTTCACAGCAAAAGAAACAATCAAAATTATTTTTTTAAAAACCCTACAGAATGGGAGAAAATATTTTCAAACCCTATCTGATAAGAGGTAATATCCAAAGTATATAAAGAACTCATACAACTTAATAGAAATAAAAAAATAAATAACTCAGTTTTTTAAATGGACAAAGGACCTGAATAGACATTTTTTCCAAAAAAAAAAGACATAAATGGCCAGAAGGTATATGGAATGGTGTTCAGCATCACTAGTCATTGGGGAAATGCAAATCAAAACCACAATAAGAGATCACTTCACACCTGTTTGAATGGCTAAAATAAAAAAGACAAGAGGTAAGTGTTGGCAAAGGTGTAGAGAAAAGGGAACCTTTGTATATTGCTGTTGGGAATGTAAATTGATACACCCATTATGGAAAATGCTATGGAGATTCCTCAACAAATTAGCAATTGAACTACCATATGATCACTAGTAATCTCACTTCTGTGTATTTATCTGAGGGCAATGAAATCAGCACCTCAAAGAGATCTGCATCTACATGTTCATTTTCAGCATTATTTACAATAGTGAGGAAATGGAAACAACTTCTGTGTGTTGACAGAGGAATGGATAAACAAAATGTGATATAAATAAATAAATAAATAAATAAATAAATAATAAGAAATAGCATATTATTCAGTCTTTAAAAAGAAGGAAATCCTGAGCATTTATGGCAACATTAATGAACCTGGAGGACATTATACTAAATGAAATAAGCCAAAAACAGAATGACAAATATTGTATGATCTCACCTGAATGTAGAGTCTAAAAAGGTCAAATTCATAGAAGTAGGGAGAACAATGGTTGCCAGAGGCTGAGTGCAGAGGAATGGGGAGATGCTGGTCAAAGAGCACATCTTATTCATAAGATGAATAAATACTGGAAATCTAATGTACAGGACAGTGAGTATAGCTAATAATACTGCATTGTATATTTGAAACTTGCTAAAAGGGTAGATCTTAGGTTTTCTCAGTACACACATATACAAAAAAATTGCAACAACAACAGAAATAAGTTAAAGATATTTAGATGAAGGGATTTTATCAATTGTCTATGTGGGCTCAATGTAATCCAAAGGTCCTTATGAGAGGGAGGAAGGAGTCGAGACAGAAGACAACATCATGACAGAATTAGGGCCAAAGAAGGAAATTATGGAGCAGAAGTCATAGAGGAGAGAAGTTTCAAGGTCCTGTATTGCTGGCTTTGAATAGAGTGGAAGTGGATATAAGCCAAGGAATACAGGCAGCCTCTAGAAGCTGGAAAGGCAAGGAAAATTCTCACCTCTAGGTGAATACAGCCTTTCATTTTAGCCCAATAACACCTATTTCAGACTTCTGACCTCTAGAACTATAGGATAATAAATTTGTGTTGTTTTAAGTCCTTAGTCACCAGTAATTTGTTACAGCAGCAGCACAAAACTAATACACTATAGTTCAATATAGATATATAAAATTTATATAAATATTTATATAAAATAAAGTATATAAATATATAGAAAGATGTACACTGGAGAAGTATTTCTCACACCCTCTACCATCCACTTGTTCCATCTAGAGCCCTATAAATAACCATTTTTATTAATTTCTTCTTCATCCATCCAGTGTTTCTTTATGTAAAGCAAATATAGGCATTTATTTCTATTCTTTCCTTTATTATATAAATGTTAACATACTAGACGTACTCTACTGGATCTCACGTTTTCAGTTAATGATATAATGAGATAAATAAACTGTATTAATATTGTATATTTGGAAGTTGCTAAGAGAGCAGATTTTAAAGTACTCATCACAAGAAAAAAATTTGTAGTTGTGTGGTGATGGATGCTAACTAGGCATATTGCACTGATTATTTCATAATATCTACATGTAATAGCAGAGCCTGGGTGGCTCAGTGGTTAAGCGTCTACTTTTGGCTCAGGTCGTAATCCCGGGATTCTTTCTCCCTCCTTTTCTCCCTCCCCCTCTCTAAACAATTTTAAATATCTGTTTCATAAATGACACTATTAGTAAAGTCAAAAGATGAACTTGGAAAAAAATATTTGTATGCAACCCACAAAAAATGAAGTTTTTTCTCAATCAATAGAGAATTGCTCAAATAAGTTATGTTGCAGGGTGCCTGGGTGGCTCAGCCTGTTAAGCATCTGCCTTTGGCTCAGGTCATGATCCCAGGGTCCTGGAATCCAGCCTTGAGTGGGGCTTCCTGCTCAACGAAGTCTGTTTCTCCCTCTCTGTGAGCACATTTGCTCTCTCTCTTTCTCTCAAATAAATGAAATCTTTAAAAAAATAAATTATGTTTCATCCATATAATGAAATACTATACAGTCATTCAAATGTATGTAAAAGGAAATTAGAATTGGGTGATCATCAAGAAAAACTTGAGTCTAACATTAGAGCTTTAGACATGTATGAAGAATATGTCTGTATTGCTTATGTAACTACAAATAAAACCAAAAGGAAAAGGACATGAATATAGATCTATATACCTTTAAAAAAGTCAAAAATATAGTATTATGTGAAAAGACACTTATAAAATAGTATGTATAGTATGGTCCCATTTTTGATAAAACATACTGCTATTAGAGAAATAATTATATATAAATAATATTTACTAAACTTGATAATAGTTATTTGGGATTTGAGATGATGAAGGACATTTTCTACATTAAATGTTTATGTAATATTCAAATTTTTATAACATGTATGTATCACTTTATAATCAGAAAAAAAAGAAATATGCATATTTTAAAATATTCTAACCTTCATAACCTTTACTAGTCAGAGTTCTTGCGTGGAAACATCAGCAGTGACTTGAGTTAATTATAGCAGAAAATGAAATTATTGGAAGGTATTACAGAGTCATTTACTATTTACTGAATATCTATATGCTCTGCAGTACTCTTAGAATTAGGAGGGGCCATGTAACTACTTCTGGCCAATAAGCTGTGCAGCTAAGAACTGGTGATCAGTCCTCCAGCATTCTCTTCTGCTGTGGCACCTGAGGGTGCCTCAGGTGGTAGATAAGACAGCCACAAGATGTCAGCCTGTATCCTTTAGTTACCATAAAGAAAGGGGCTGACTTGAAAAGCCACTGGTCTTGGAGTTGATTTTGCATGAGCAAGAAATAAACTTATATGTGTTTAGTCACTGAGATTTGGTTATTTATTATCAAAGCATAATCTACCTATCACGACTAACGGAAAAGGGCATAGGTAATCCATGGGATCCAAGACAGACCTGGTGAACCAGGCAAGGTCAGGAACCAAGGGTGGCATGACATGACATGCAAAGATTTTGCTGCAGAAGTGGTCTGATAGAATGATGTCTGTTGTTCCCATTGCCAACTAACACTTGCCACCACAGCTGAACCCTGCTGTTCCCTGATATTATTATTGACTGATCTTTCACCTCCTTGACTTCCCTTACACCTGAAAAATGGAAATCTGCCCAATCTGCCATTCTTTAGCCAATAATGACCTCAATCGAATGCTTTTTCATCCTTCCGTCATAGCCCCAACCCGAGATAATACAACTTTCCACTTTTCTCTGTCAATCCTAGGCTCATATAGGTGCTCAGATGAGAGCCACTAATAAAAAGCCATGGCCTATGCTGCCTGGCAATCCAATTTCCCTGCTCAGTTCTCCAAGACCCCAAGGCATCTTTCCCAAATCCCCATTTCCTCACCCCTCCTATTTTTCCCTCCCTTTCTCCCTCACTTCACCTCCTACTGCGCTTAAAATAGAAGACCCCAAACAGCAATGTTTTCAACTCCTTGATGCAAACTACCTTCAAATTCATGAGCACCCACATTTGACCACTCCTTGTTCTTTTGATTTCTGTTACAGTGGAAGAGGTGCCCTTTTTCTTATTGACTAATCTTTCTACTGGAATGCTGTGTCCCATTTCCCTCTACCTCCTCAGGAAACTTGATCTATCAGTTACCTCCTGTATCTTCACTATTCCCTTTTTTTAAAATTAGCTTTTAAACAAATTGAATTTGGGAACAAACCCTGAATACCCATTCTATGTTTCTTATAATGTCAAAATTAAAAATATCATGTGACCCAGGAATTCCACTCCTAGGTATCTACCCAAATGGAAACATATGTTCACACCAAGATGTGTACAGGGATGTTTACAACATTATTCAGAATGCCAGAAGGTAGAAACAACCTAAATTTAGTTCAACCAGTGAATGCATTTATTTTTTTTTTTTCAGTGAATGCATTTAAACAAAATATGGTATATAAATTCAATGGAGTACAATTCAATAATAAAAAGCAACAAAGTACTAATACATGCTACATCATGAATGAATCTCAAAAATATTACTCTCAGTGAAAGAAGCCAAACATAAAATGACACACAATGTATGGTGCCATTTATATGAAATTTCTCTCCCCCCCCCCCAAAAAAGGGCAAATTTGGAGGGACAGAAAATAGATTTGTGTTTTTCTGGGGCTGGGAGTAGGATGGGTGTGACTGCAAATGGACACAAAGGATCTTTTCGGAGTGATATAAATGTCCTAAAAATGGATTTTAGTGATGGCTGCACTACTTTGTAAACAAGATAAAATTTGTTAAATTGTATACTTAAGTATCTCTATTGTGTACCTCAATAGAGATACTTAAAAACAAAAACAATGACTTAACCATTTATTATATTCTAGCTTCTGCCCTAATTCTTTACCCTCTGTCATAGGCAAACAGCTTGAGAATGTTGTTTGCACTCCTGTCCATACTGCCTTACCTCCTGTTCCTCTTTTTTTCTGATTTATTTTTTTCCCTCAGGTCAATTCTTAACCCATTGCATTTTACCTTCTACTCTCTCCTTCTTAACCCATTGTAATTTGCCATCCATCCCCATCATTCCCTGTTCTCTGCAAGACTATCAGTGACCTTGTTGCTTAACCTAGTGGATGGTTTTCAGACTTTATTTCATATAATACGTGGCATGTTGACCCCTTCCCTCCATTTGGAAGATGATTTTCCCTTGGTTCCCCTGACACCACACTCTCCTGGTTCTGTTCTTTATTCTTTGGCCACTACTTCCTGGTCCCTTTTGTGATCCCCTCTCCCTCTTCCTTTCCTCAAATGTTGGTGTCTGATAGGGTTATATCCAAGGCCCTTTGTTCTCAGTCTGTACAGTCACGGTGGGTGATCTCATCCATTCCTATGACCCTAATAGCCATGTACATGCTGATGACTCCCAGTTCTATAGCTCCTGCCTACATTTCTTTCCTGAACTCCACATATCTAGAGTTATGCGTATTAGCATTTTTCTGGGAGAATGTTCAGGTCTGTGACTCGACGAAAGTTAAGCATATTGCTCTAACTCCATCCACTTCTCTTCTCCACCTCTCCACTCTAACCAGATGTAGTCACTACAGAGGGTTATTTCTCTGTACAACAGTCTCTCTGCTCTCCAAGGCTGCAAATAAAAGATCTTGCTGAGGAAATGGGCTGAGGCTAGCAGGGCTGGAGGCACTCTGTTCCTAGGGGCTCCTGTGTGCTGTTGTCCCCTGCACCTCTCCCCACTTTCTGCCGACAGATCATTTATTATTTCCCTTTTCCTCCCCTCCCCCATCTCTCCATCTCTTATCTTTTTTCTCATTCTTTTCCCTTCTCTCTCTATTCCCCATCTTCTCTCTTATGCTTAACAGACACGCTATTTATAGGATAGTCTTTGACACACATAGCTTGAAGCCTCTTAAAACCAAGACTAGAGACAGCTTCACCCCATTCAGTGGCTCTCACTTGCATACAGCCCCCAGCAACCACTTCGTAGAAGAGGAAAGGGGAGTAGGAGGCCTGAGCTTAGAGGTGTGGTGTCTGTAAGTAGGGAAACCACAGCCCCTAGTATAGCTGTAGTGGGTTAAGGAAGATATGTGGGGCCAGTCAAGAAATCACAGACTGTTACAATATTTGATTAAAACAAAGTTTGGAAGAAATTTTAGATGTTATCTAACCCAACCTTCCTCCCATCTAGTACCTATAGTCTTTACTGATTTTTCCTCACTCTGTACATCCATCAACGAAGTTCTGTTGGATCTACCTCAAAGTATATTCCATTCTGTTCCATTGATCTATGTCCATTCATTCTTCAATACCACTCTCCTGTGTACTGTGGCTTATAGTACTGTAGCTATCTCAAAATAAGGTAGTGTGAATCCTCCAACTTTGTTCTTTCTCCTCAGTATTGTTTTGGTTATTCCAGGTCTTTTACTTTTCCATATAAACTTTAGAATAAGTTCGTCTATATCTACAACATAACTAGCTGGAATTTGGGTGGAGATTTTGTTAAATATATATATTAAGTTGGGAAGAAATGACATCTTAATATTGAGTCTTCTCCATGCACATGGAATATCTCTCCATTTATTTAGAACTTAATTGATTCTTTTATCAGTGTTTTGTACTTCTCCACATTCAGATCCTGTACATATTTTGTTATACTTGCACCTTAGCATTTCATTGTTTGGCTGCTATTGTAACTAGTATTTTTTAAATTTCTTTTTTTTAATTAATTTTTATTGGTGTTCAATTTACCAACATACAGAAAAACACCCAGTGCTCATCCCGTCAAGTGTCCACCTCAGTGCCCGTCACCCATTCCCCTCCAACACCCGCCCTCCTCCCCTTCCACCACCCCTACTTCGTTTCCCCGAGTTAGGAGTCTTTATGTTCTGTCTCCCTTCCTGATATTTCCCAACATTTCTTTTCCCGTCCTTTATATTCCCTTTCACTATTATTTATATTCCCCAAATGAATGAGAACATACACTGTTTCTCCTTCTCCGATTGACTTATTTCACTCAGCATAATACCCTCCAGTTCCATCCACGTTGAAGCAACTGGTGGGTATTTGTCGTTTCTAATTGCTGAGTAATATTCCATTGTATACATAAACCACATCTTTATCCATTCATCTTTCGATGGACATCAAGGCTCCTTCCACAGTTTGGCTATTGTGGCCATTGCTGATAGAAACATCGGGGTGCAGGTGTCCCGACGTTTCATTGCATCTGAATCTTTGGGGTAAATCCCCAACAGGGCAATTGCTGGGTCGTAGGGCAGGTCTATTTTTAACTCTTTGAGGAACCTCCACACAGTTTTCCAGAGTGGCTGCACCAGTTCACATTCCCACCAACAGTGTAAGAGGGTTCCCTTTTCTCCACATCCTCTCCAACATTTGCGGTTTCCTGCCTTGTTAATTTTCCCCATTCTCATTGGTGTGAGGTGGTATCTCATTGTGGTTTTGATTTGTATTTCCCTGATGGCAAGTGATGCAGAGCATTTTCTCATGTGCATGTTGGCCATGGCCATGTCTTCCTCTGTGAGATTTCTCTTCATGTCTTTTGCCCATTTCATGATTGGATTGTTTGTTTCTTTGGTGTTGAGTTTAATAAGCTCTTTATAGATTTTGGAAACTAGCCCTTTATCTGATATGTCGTTTGCAAATATCTTCTCCCATTCTGTAGGTTGTCTTTTAGTTTTGTTGACTGTATCCTTTGCTGTGCAAAAGCTTCTTATCTTGATGAAGTCCCAATAGTTCATGTTTGCTTTTGTTTCTTTTGCCTCTGTGGATGTATCTTGCAAGAAATTACTGTGGCCAAGTTCAAAAAGGGTGTTGCCTGTGTTCTCTTCTATGATTTTGATGGACTCCTGTCTCACATTTAGATCTCTCATCCATTTTGAGTTTATCTTTGTGTATGGTGAAAGAGAGTGGTCTAGTTTCATTCTTCTGCATGTGGATGTCCAATTTTCCCAGCACCATTTATTGAAGAGACTGTCTTTCTTCCAATGGATAGTCTTTCCTCCTTTATCGAATATTAGATGACCATACATTTCAGGGTCCACTTCTGGGTTCTCTATTCTGTTCCATTGATCTATGTGTCTGTTTTTGTGCCAGTACCACACTGTCTTGATGACCACAGCTTTGTAGTACAACCTGAAATCTGGCATTGTGATGCCCCCAGCTATGGTTTTCTTTTTTAAAATGCCCCTGGCTATTCGGGGTCTTTTCTGATTCCACACAAATCTTAAAATAATTTGTTCTAACTCTCTGAACAAAGTCCATGGTATTTTGATAGGCATTGCATTAAACGTGTAAATTGCCCTGGGTAACTGACATTTTTACAATATTAATTCTGCCAACCCATGAGCATGGAATATTTTTCCATCTCTTTGTGTCTTCCTCAATTTCTTTCAGAAGTGTTCTATAGTTTTTAGGGTATAGATCCTTTACCTCTTTGGTTAGGTTTATTCCTAGGTATCTTATGCTTTTGGGTGCAATTGTAAATGGGATTGACTCCTTAATTTCTCTTTCTTCAGTCTCATTGTTAGTGTATAGAAATGCCATTGATTTCTGGGCATTGATTTTGTATCCTGCCACGCTACCAAATTGCTGTATGAGTTCTAGCAATCTGGGGGTGGAGGCTTTTGGGTTTTCTATGTAGAGTATCATGTCATCGGCGAAGAGGGAGAGTTTGACTTCTTCTTTGCCAATTTGAATGCCTTTAATGTCTTTTTGTTGTCTGATTGCTGAGGCGAGGACTTCCAGAACTATGTTGAACAGCAGTGGTGAGAGTGGACATCCCTGTCTTGTTCCTGATCTTAGGGGAAAGGCTCCCAGTGCTTCCCCATTGAGAATGATATTTGCTGTGGGCTTTTCGTAAATGGCTTTTAAGATGTCGAGGAAAGTTCCCTCTATCCCAACACTCTGAAGTGTTTTGATCAGGAATGGATGCTGTATTTTGTCAAATGCTTTCTCTGCATCTAATGAGGGGATCATATGGTTCTTGGTTTTTCTCTTGCTGATATGATGAATCACATTGATGGTTTTACGAGTGTTGAACCAGCCTTGTGTCCCGGAGATAAATCCTACTTGGTCATGGTGAATAATTTTCTTAATGTGTTGTTGGATCCTATTGGCTAGTATCTTGTTGAGAATTTTTGCATCCATGTTCATCAGGGATATTGGTCTGTGATTCTCCTTTTTGGTGGGGTCTTTGTCTGGTTTCGGAATTAAGGTGATGCTGGCCTCATAGAATGAATTTGGAAGTACTCCATCTCTTTCTATCTTTCCAAACAGCTTTAGTAGAATAGGTATGATTTCTTCTTAAAACGTTAGATAGAATTCCCCTGGGAAGCCATCTGGCCCTGGACTCTTGTGTCTTGGGAGGTTTTTGAGGACTGCTTCAATTTCCTCCCTGGTTATTGGCCTGTTCAGGTTTTCTATTTCTTCCTGCTCCAGTTTTGGTAGTTTGTGGCTTTCCAGGAATGCGTCCATTTCTTCTAGATTGCCTAATTTATTGGCGTACAGCTGTTCATAATATGTTTTTAAAATCGTTTGTATTTCCTTGGTGTTGGTAGTGATCTCTCCTTTCTCATTCATGATTTTATTAATTTGAGTCTTCTCTCTGTTCTTTTTGATAAGGTTGGCTAATGGTTTATCTATCTTATTAATTCTTTCAAAGAACCAACTCCTGGTTCTGTTGATCTGTTCCACAGTTCTTTTGGTCTCAATATCATTTAGTTCTGCTCGAATTTTAATTAACTGTCTTCTTCTCCTGGGGGTGGGGTCTATTTGTTGCTTTTTTTCTAGTTCCTTTATGTGTAAGGTGAGCTTTTGAATTTGAGTTCTTTCCAGTTTTTGAATGGATGCTTGTATTGCGATGTATTTCCCCCTCAGGACAGCTTTTGCTGCATCCCAAAGATTTTGAATGGTTGTATCTTCATTCTCATTAGTTTCCATGAATCTTCTCATTCTTCCTTAATTTCCTGGTTGACCTTTTCATCTTTTAGCAGGATGGTCCTTAACCTCCACGTGTTTGTGGTCCTTCCAAACTTCTTGTTGTGATTAAGTTCTAATTTCAAGGCATTATGGTCTGAGAATATACAAGGGACTATCCCGATCTCTTGGTATCGGTTCAGACCCGATTTGTGACCCAGTATGTGGTCTATTCTGGAGAAAGTTCCATGTGCACTTGAGAAGAATGTGTATTCAGTTGAGTTTGGATGTAAAGTTCTGTAGATATCTGTGAAATCCATCTGGTCCAGTGTATCATTTAAAGCTCTTGTTTCGGGATCCCTGGGTGGCGCAGTGGTTTGGCGCCTGCCTTTGGCCCAGGGCGCGATCCTGGAGACCGGGGATCGAATCCCACGTCGGGCTCCCGGTGCATGGAGCCTGCTTCTCCCTCTGCCTGTGTCTCTGCCTCTCTCTCTCTCTTTCTGTATGACTCTCATAAATAAATAATAATAAAAAATATAAAGCTCTCGTTTCTTTGGATATGTTGTGCTTAGAAGACCTATCTAGTATAGAAAGAGCTAGATTGAAGTCACCAAGTATAAGTGTATTATTATCAAAGTATTTCTTCAGTTTGATTATTAATTGGTTTAAATATTTGGCAACTCCCACATTCGGGGCATATATATTGAGGATTGTTAAGTCCTCTTGTTGGATAGATCCTTTGAGTATGAGATAGTGTCCCTCTTCATCTCTCACTATAGTCTTCGGGGTAAATTATAATTTATCTGATATAAGGATGGCTACCCCTGCTTTCTTTTGAGGACCATTTGAATGGTAAATGGTTCTCCAACCTTTTATTTTCAGGTTGTATGTGTCCTTCTGTCTAAAATGAGTCTCTTGTAGACAGCAAATAGATGGGTCCTGCTTTTTTATCCATTCTGAAACCCTGCGCCTTTTGATGGGGTCATTAAGCCCGTTCACGTTCAGAGTTACTATTGAGAGATATGAGTTTAGTGTCATCATATCTATTCAGTCCTTGTTTTTGTGGATTGTTCCACTGAACTTCTTCTTAAAGGGGAATTTTAAGAGTCCCCCTTAAAATTTCTTGCAGAGCTGGTTTGGAGGTTACATATTCTTTCAGTTCCTGCCTGTCTTGGAAGCTCTTTATCTCTCCTTTCATTTTGAATGAAAGCCTTGCTGGATAAAGTATTCTTGGTTGCATGTTCTTTTCATTTAGGACCCTGAATATATCCTGCCAGCCCTTTCTGGCCTGCCAGGTCTCTGTGGAGAGGTCTGCTGTTACCCTAATATTCCTCCCCATAAAAGTCAGGGATTTTTTTTTCTCTTGCTGCTTTAAGAATCTTCTCCTTATCTTTGGAATTTGCAAGCTTCACTATTAAATGTCGAGGTGTTGAACGGTTTTTGTTGATTTTAGGGGGGGATCTCTCTATTTCCTGGATCTGAATGCCTGTTTCCCTTCCCAGATTCGGAAAGTTTTCAGCTAGGATTTGTTCAAATACATATTCTGGCCCTCTGTCCCTTTCGGCGCCCTCAGGAACCCCAATTAAACGTAGGTTTTTCAAAAAAAAAAAAAAAAGTAGGTTTTTCTTCCTCAGGCTGTCATTTATTTCCCTTAATCTATCCTCATGGTCTTTTAATTGCCTGTCTCTTTTTTCCTCAGTTTCCCTCTTTGCCATCAACTTGTCTTCTATGTCACTCACTCATTCTTCCACCTCGTTAAGCCTCGTCGTTAGGACTTCTAGCTTGGATTGCATCTCATTTAATTGATTTTTAATTTCTGCCTGATTGGATCTAAATTCTGCAGTCATGAAGTCTCTTGAGTCCTTTATGGTTTTTTCTAGAGCCACCAGTAGCTGTATCATAGTGCTTCTGAATTGGCTTTCTGACATTGAATTGTAATCCATATTTTGTAACTCTGTGGGAGAGAGGGCTGTTTCTGATTCTTTCTTTTGAGGTGAGGTTTTCCTTCTAGTCATTTTGCTCAGTGCAGAGTGGCCAAAAACAAGTTGTATTGGGAAAAGGAGAAAAAGAGAGAGAAGGAAAGAAAAGAGAAAAAGAAAAAAGAGAAAGAAGAAAAAAAAGGGGAAAAAGAGAAGAAAAAGAGAAAGAAAAAGAAAGGAGAAAAAAAGGGGGGTGGTGTGGGGGAAGCAATCAGAAATCAAGAAGAAAGAAAAAAAAGCACAAAACAAAACAAAAACAAAAAAACAAAATCAAAAACAAAAAAACACGGGGGAGTATCTTCAGATTCTGTATACTTTAAGTCCTTTGACTTCCCCTGGAACTGGTCCGTGTCGCTGGTCTTCTGGGGGAGGGGCCTGCTGTGCTGATTCTCAGGTGTTAGCACTTGGGGGAGCTGTTCTGCCCCTGCCTCGTGCAGGACTCAGTGGGGGGTGTTCACCCCGTGAGGCCCCGGGAGGAAGCCACAGTGGCGGGGGCAGCTCTGGGACCCTGGAGTCAGCCCCCGCAGTAGCTCCGGGGCTCTCCGTCTGCAGGGCCTGGGGGCTCCCGGGTGGGGCTGCTGATCTGCTCAGTTCCAGGCAGGAGCGTCCTTGCTGTCCTGGGCCCTCCCGGCCTCTGCCTGTCCCGGGGGAGGCCGGATCCTGGGCTGTGTCCCGGCGCCCTGTGCTCCGGGGCCTGCGCTGTTGGATTCACGCTCCCGCCCCGCAGCCCCCTCCGCGGAGCCGCCGCCCGAGCTCCTCTGAGCTGCTCCGGGTCCCGCCGAGCGCTGCAGCCCTTAGGGAGCTCGGCGCATCTCCCCGGGCGCAGTTCCTCTGTTACTGTCCCAGGGAGCCCGAGGGCATCCCCGCCTTTCTGGGGATCCTGCTCCAATTCCCCGGGAGGCCTTTCCGCGGGGAAGGTCGGTGCAGCTCCTGCTCCTCCGGGACGGGGCTCTCCTGTCCTGGGGACACTCGCCCCGGCCTCAGCCCGGCTCCTCGCGGGGCCCCTCCCCCTTGGAGGCCTTTTGTTTCTTTATTTCTTTCTTCCCGTCTTCCTACCTTGATAGAAGCGCGAACTCTTCTCACTGTAGCGTTCCAGCTGGTCTCTCTTTAAATCTCAGGCATAATTCGTAGATTTTCAGGATGATTTGAATGTTTTCTAGGTAATTTGTTGAGGACAGGTGACTTGGGGACCCTACTCTTCCGCCATCTTTCCCCTCCCCCCTATTTTTAAAATTTCAAATGCTAATTGTTCATTGCTGGTATATAAGGAAGCAACTGATTTTTGCGTATTGATCTTATATCCTAGACCTTGCTATACTTTATCAGTTCTAGGAGATGTTTTTGGTAGATTGTTTGAGATTTTGTATCCCACAAATTTCAATAATTATATATAATCATTTTCATTTAGTTCAAAATATTTTTTTCGTTTTCTTGAGACTTCTTTGGTTTATTTACTACTTCTATTTGTAAATCTGTCATTTAATATCTAAATATTTAGGAATTTTCCAGCATCTTCTATTGATTTCTAGTTTAATTGCATTGTGGTCTGAGAACATATTTTGTATGAGTCCTTACTTTTAAATTCATTAAGGTATGCTTTATGGCGCAAAATATGGTCTACCTTGGTGCGTGTTCCACATAAGCTTGAGAAGAATGTGCATTCTGTTGTTAAAGTAGTCTATAAATACCAGTGAAATCAAGTTGATTGATAATTCTGTTAGGTATTTTTCCTAAATAGGTAAATATATTCTAAATCTGTTCACTAATCTTTCTCTACCATCACTATTCTAGCCCAAACTATCATGGTTTTTTTTTTCCTGAACCTCCTAATTGGTTTGTTTTTGGTTTTGTCCCCACTATAATCCATTCTTAATAGAATAGAGTGATCATAAATCAGACCATATCACTCCCAGCTCAAAAGCTTCCATTGAAGTTTCATTTTTCTTAGGATAAAATCTAAACACTTTCCCATGGCTAATATAGCCCTACACAGGCTTGCACTAGAACTTCTTTTCTGCCCCCTCTAGTAGTAGTCTTCCCCTCTTATTCTCTCCAAACTTTCTTAAGTCCCTTGAATATACCAAGCTCATTCCCACCATAGGGCCTTTACTCTTCTGTTTCATCCTGCCTGGGATATCAGGTCTCTGAATCTTCATGAATTGACTGCCTTCTTGTCATTCAATCTTGTTTCTTTTTTTTTTTTAAGATTTATTTATTTATTCATTCAGAGAGAGCGAGAGAGAGGCAGAGACACAGGCAGAGGGAGAAGCAGGCTCAATGCAGGGAGCCCGATGTGGGACTCAATCCGGATCTCCAGGATCACGCCCGGGGCTGAAAGCAGGCGGTAAACCGCTGAGTCACCTGGGCTGCCCTGCTGTTGAATTTAATAAGATCTTTACAGATCTTGGATACTAGCCCTTTACCTGATATGTCATTTGCAAATATCTTCTCCCATTCTGTAGATTGTCTTTTAGTTTTGTTGACTGTTTCTTTTGCTGTGTAGAAGCTTTCTATCTAGATTAAGTCCCGATAATTCATTTTTGCTTTTGTTTCCCTTGCCTTCATAGATATATCTTGCAAGAAGTTGCTATGGCCAAGTTCAGAAAGGGTGTTGCCTGTGTTCTCCTCTAGGATTTTGATGGATTCTTGTCTCACATTTAGATCTTTCCTCCATTTTAAGTTTATCTTTGTGAATGGTGTAAGAGAATGGTCTAGTTTCATTCTTCTGCATGTGGATGTCCAATTTTCCCAGCACCATTTATTGAATAGACTGTCCTTTTTCCAGTGGATAGTCTTTCCTGCTTTGTCGAATATGAGTTGACCATAGAGTTAAGGGTCCATTTCTGGATTCTCTATTCTGTTCCATTGATCTATGTGTCTGTTTTTGTGCCAGTACCACATTGTCTTGATGATCACAGCTTTGTAGTACCACCTAAAATCTGGCATTGTGATGCCCCTGGCTCTGGTTTTCTTTTTCAATATTCCCCTGGCTATACGGGGTCTTTTCTGATTCCACACAAATCTTTTTTTTTTTTTTTAAGGTTAATAAAATTTTTATTTAAGATATTTGACATGTGATTCCTTCGGCCGCCAATCACCATAGTTCCACCAAAGCCAGAGTGATGATCTTCAAAATAGCACTTTTAAAACAAACTTTTGTTCAATCCACAGCCGTCACTGTCCAGAGGTCTTCTTGGATCTCCACTTGAATATGGACATACTTCAAAAACTCCCCACTGTAATCTTTGAGGTCCAACTTCTTTAGAGCCCCATTTAGGGTCTAAACAGATAAATGATCTTCCTGGTTCTCAAACATCCTCTAAACATGAATGAGTTCAAATCGTATTCACCCCTAAACTATCACACCCTAGAACTGTACAGATTGTTGGGATACGCCAATACCTTTAAGTCCAGACACTGTTTTCAAGTGAAAAGCCTTAATATTCATATTCCTATCTCTTCCTTTTCAGACCATTCTATCCTCTGTCCCATGTTTTTGTATTTTGATGCTCTCTTTTTAGACGAAGCAGCTTCTTCAGTATATTCCTCTTGTCCTAAATACAGATTCATTTTCTTTGGTATTTCAGAACTTACTATGAATTCATTATTGTCCACCAATTTGATATCACACCCATCATCATTTTCAAGAGTTGTTGCAGCCTCTTCCACTGTTTCTGACTCTTCAATAGGAGAGAGAGATCCATCATCATCCAAGTATTTGTATCTACGACTGTCAAAATCTTCCCTTTCTAAATCTTCACCAACATTCATTTGTTTCAAGGATTCCTTGAGATAGTATTCATACTTCAATTTTTCAAGGTAGTTGAAAAATCCTCTTGCCACCGCTTGCTCAAAGCTTAAAATCTTTCTCCATGGTAATGGCTTTTTTACATTCTCAGATTCTAAAAATGGGAACCCAGATCCTTTGTCTTTAACTTGTTTCTTATTTATTTGGGAGCGTCTAGTGGTTTTTCTTCCTTCTGGTCTTCCCCTTGGTCTTTCTTTGGGCTTATATTTCCTCTTTTTATGTTTCTTTTTTTTTAATCTTTCAAAAATAGCTTTTAAAGTCAGTGGTCTTGGTTCAAAAGAGGAGTCACTAGATGAATCCCTTGCTTCAACACCTCCAGAAGAACGAACAAACTTTCTAATAGGGTTTCTTTGCCCCTGTTTTGGTGAGTACGGGACAAACTGAGTCTCAAATAAGCTGCTACCAGAAGAATTATCACTTTCATTGTCCATTTCTACAGCTGAATTAGATGCCATTACAGGTTGAGAAAATTCGTTACTTATTCTCCCCCAAGTCCTTTCCAAATTGTATTCACCACTTGTTTGCTTCAGAGTTCTCAGCAACCACGCAGAAGGAAAGCTGATTCCACACAAATCTTAAGATGATTTGTTCCAACTCTCTGAAGAAAGTCCATGGTATTTTGATAGGGATTGCATTAAATGTGTAAATTGCCCTGGGTAGCGTTGATTTTCACACTATTCTTCTAATCCATGAGCATGCAATATTTTTCCATCTCTTTGTGTCTTCCTCAATTTCTTTCAGAAGTGTTCTGTAGTTTTTAGGGTATAGATCCTTTACCTCTGTGGTTAGGTTTGTTCCTAGGTATCTTATGCTATGGGGGCAACTGTAAATGCTATTGACTCCTTAACTTCTCTTTCTTCAGTCTCCTTGTTCGTGTATAGAAATGCCACTGATTTCTGGGCATTGATTTTGTATCCTGCCACACAGCTGAATTGCTGTATGAGTTCTAGCAATCTTGGAGTGGAGTCTTTTGGGCTTTTTATGTACAGTACCATGTCAATTGCAAGGAGGGAGATTTTGACTTCTTTGCCAATTTGAATGCCTTTTGTTTCTTTTTGTTGCCTGACTGCTGCGGCTAGGACTTCCAGTACTATGTTGATTAGCAGTGGCGAGAGTGGACATCCCTGTTGTGTTCCTGATCTTAGGAGAAAGGCTCCCAGTGTTTCCCCATTGAGAATAATATTGGCTGTGGACTTTTCATTGTGTGACTTTTCATTGCTTTTAAGATCCTGAGGAATTTTCCCTCTATCCTTACACTCTGAAGAGTTTTGATCAGGAATGGATGCTGTATTTTGTCAAATGCTTTCTCTGCATCTATTGAGAGGATCCTATGGTTCTTGTTTTTTCTCTTGTGGATATGCTCTATCAAATTGATTGCTTTACAAGTGTTGAGCTGGCCTTGCATCCTGGGGATAAATCCCACTTGGCCATGGTGAATAATCTTCTTAATGTACAGTTGGATCCTATTGCCTAGTATCTTCTTGAAAATGTTTGCATCTGTGTTCATCAGGGATATTGGTCTATAATGCTCCTTTTTGGTGGGGTCTTTGTCTGGTTTTGGAATTAAGGTGATGCTGGTCTCACAGAACGAGTTTGGAAGTATTCCATCCCTTTATATCTTTCAGAACACCTTTAGTAGAATCAGTGTTGTTTCTTCTTTAAACATTTGATAGAATTCCCCTGCAAACCCATCTGGCCCTGGACTTTTGTGTCTTGAGAGGTTTTTGATGACTGCTTCGATTTCTTCCCTGGTTATTGGCCTGTTCAGGTGTTATATTTCTTCCTGTTCCAGTTTTGGTAGTTTGTGGTTTTCCAGAAATGTGTTCATTTCTTCTAGAATGCCTAATTTATTGGCGCACAGCTGCTCATAATGTTTTTAAAATAGTTTGTATTTCCTTGGTATTGGTGGCGATCTCTCCTTTCTCATTCATGATTTTATTAATTTGAGTCTTTTCTCTTTTGTTTTTAATAAGGCTGGCTAATGGTTTATCTATCTTATTAATTCTTTCAAAGAACCAACTCCTGGTTTTGTTGATCTGTTCTACAGTTCTTCGTGTCTCTATTTCATTGAGTTCTGCTCGAATCTTTATTAACTCTCTTCTTCTGCTTGGTGTAGGTTTTATTTGCTGTTCTTTCTCCAGTTTCATTAGGTGTAAGGTTAGCTTGTGTATTTGACTTTTTTTACAATTTTTTGAGGGATGCTTGTATTGTGATGTATTTCCCTCTCAGGACTGTTTTTGCTGTATCCCAAAGATTTTGAATGGTTGTATCTTTATTCTCACTAGTTTCCATGAATCTTTTTAATTCTCTAATTTCCTGGTTGACCCTTTCTTCTTTTAGCAGGATGCTCTTTAACCTCCACGTGTTTGAATTTCTTCCACATTTCTTCTTGTGATTGAGTTCAAGTTTCAAAGCTTTATGGGATGAAAATATTCAGGGTACAACCCCAATCTTTTGGTATCAGTTAAGACCTGGTTTGTGACCCAGTAAGTGGAGTATTGTGGACAAAGTTCCATGTGCACTTGAGAAGAATATGTATTCAGTTGCATTTGGATGTAAAGTTCTGTAAATATGTGTGAAATCTATCTGGTCCAGTGTATCATTGAAAGCTCTTGTGTCTTGGGATCCCTGGGTGGCACAGTGGTTTAGCACCTGCCTTTGGCCCAGGGCGCGATTTTGGAGACCCGGGATCGAGTCCCAAGTTGGGGTCCCAGTGCATGGAGCCTGCTTCTCCCTCTGCCTATGTCTCTGCCTCTCTCTCTCTCTGTGTGACATTCATAAATAAATAAATAAATAAATATAAAAAAAAGAAAGCTCTTGTGTCTTTGGAGATGTTGTGCTTAGAAGATCTGTCATTTGCAAAAAAGTGCCGTGTTGAAGTCTCCCAATATTAGTGTATGATTATTCAAGCATGTCTTTACTTTGGTTATTAATTGATTGATATACTTCGCAGCTCCCATATTAGAGGCATAAGATTCGTGATTGTTATATCCTCTTGTTGGATAGATCCTTTTAGTATAATATAGTGTCCCTCTTCATGTCTTACTACAGTCTTGGGGTAAACTTTAATTTATCTGATATGAGGATTGCTATCCCTGCTTTCTTTTGAGGACCATTTGAATGATAAATTGTTCTCCAACCTTTCATTTTCAGGCTGGAGGTGTCCTTAGGTCTCAAATGAGTCTCTTATAGACAGTAAATAGATAGGTCTTGTTTTTTATCCAGTCTGAAACCCTGCATCTTTTGATGGGATCATTAAGCCTATTCATGATCAAAGTTACTATTGAATGATATGAATTTAGTGTCATCATAATACCTAGTCACTCCCTGGTTTTCTGATTATTTCTTTGGGCATCTTCTTTCTTTTACAGAGTCCCCTTAACATTTCTTGCAGAGCTGGTTTGGTGGTCACATATTCTTTCAGTTTCTGCCTATCTTGGAAGCTCTTTATCTCTCCTTCTATTCTGAATGAGAGCCTTGCTGGATAGAGTATTCTTGGCTGCATGTTCTTCTCCTTTAGGACCCTGAATATATCCTGCCAGTCCTTTCTGGCCTGCCAGGTCTCTGTGGAGAGGTCTGATGTTAATCTAATATTTCTCCTCATATATGTTAGGAATCTCTTGCTGCTTTAGTGATTTTCTCTTTATATCTTTGGAATTTGCAAGTTTCAGTATTAAATGTCGAGGTGTTGAATGGTATTTATTGATTTTAGGGGGAGGATCTCTCTATCTCTTGGATCTGAATGCCTGTTTCCCTCTCCAAGTTAGGGAAGTTCTCAGCTATGATTTGTTCAAATATGCCTTCTGGTCCTCTGTCCCTCTCGGCCCCCTCTGGAACCCCAATTAAATGTAGATTTTTTTCCTTCTGAGGCTGTCATTTATTTCCCTTAACCTTTCCTCATGGTCTCTTAATTGTTTTTCTCTTTTTTCCTTGGCTTTCTTCCTTGCCATTAGCTTGTCTTCTATGTCACTCAATTTTTCTTCCACCTCATTAACCTTTATCATTAGGACCTCCAGTTTGGATTGCATCTCATTTAATTGATTTTTAATTTTGGCCTGATTATATCTAAATTCTGCATTCATGAAGTCTCTTGAATCCTTTGTGCTTTTTTCCAGAGCCACCAGTAGCTTTGTAATTGTGTTTTTGAATTGGCTTTCTGACATCGAATTGTAATCCAAATTCTGTAACTCTGTGGCAGAGAGTACTGTTTCTGATTCTTTCTTTTTTGGTGAGTTCTTCTTTCTAGTCATTTTGCTCAGGGCAGAGTGGCTAAAAACGAGTTGTACTTGTTAGAAGTGCAAACTCCTCTCTGTAGCATTCCAGCTGTTCTCTCTTTAAATTTCAGGTCAAATTTGTAGGTTTTCAGGATGATTTTAAAGTTACCTAGGTAATTTGGTGGGGACAGGTGCCTTGGGGACCCTACTCCTCCCCCAGCTTTTTTCATTACATTTTTGTCTTTTTAAAATTATCTTTTCCATGCATTTGATGGTTTGTGTCTGTTATATTTTCTCTAAAATGTGAGTCCAGGAGAGCAGGAATCTTCTTCACCACTAAGTCTCTATCACCTATGAAAAAGCCTGGCACCTTGTTCCCTTGATGTCAGGACTGAAGTGATGTGAGGCAAAGGGGAAGAAATCAAGTCTGGTTCCAGGCAAGTGGGAGTAGCCAAAGCAGAGAAGATCAAATGGCAGAGGGAATAAGCACTTATTCCAAATCAAGCTTTAGTCACCTTTATCAATTCAGAGGCCACTACTGCAATGAATGACGTCCCATGATTTCAGTTTTTCTTTCAGAATACCATTAATTAAGTTTCAAATAATTGTAGATTATGTCATGTATATTCTCCTTGGCTAGGAGTAGAAAGAGCCCCAGAGCAGTTTCTCTGCCTATTTTTTATTATCATGCCTTAAGGAGACTTTTTAGACATTTTTGTTCTAATTGCCCCCCCCCCCGTAAAATTTGAATCTCATAGATAGATCATATATCTATTTTAAAACTATGTATATTTGTGCTTTACACATAAAATAGTAAGCATAAATCTTTAAAATTTCAGTACAGGGTTAATAATGACTAAATAAAATGTTAATGTTGAAAGTTAATTTAATTTTTTTAAGTTATTGATGAAAGAAATTGAAGAAGACACAAACGAATGACAAGATATTTTGAATTCATGAATTGGAACAGTTCATATTGTTAAAGGGTTCATATTATCCAGAGCAATCTACAAATTCAATGTAATCCCTATCAAAATTCCACAGGCATTTTTTCACAAACATAGAACAATCATAAAATTTGTGTGGAAAAACAAAAGATCCCAAATAGCAAAAGCAATCTTGAGAAAGCATCATGCTTCCTTATTTAAACTATTTTACAGGGACGCCTGGGTGTCTCAGTGGTTAAGCGTCTGCCTTTGGCTCAGGGTGTGATCCCGGAGTTCCAGGATCAAGTCCCACATCAGGCTCCTTGCCTAGGTCTCTGCCTGTGTGTGTGTGTGTGTGTGTGTGTGTGTGTGTGTGTGTGTCTCATGAATAAATAAATAAAATCTTAAAAAAAATAAACTATATTACAAAGCTATAGTAATCAAAAGAGTATGGGTATTGGCATAAAACACATAGATCAATGGAACAAAATAGCCCAGAAATAAACCCACACCCCACACATATATGATCAATTAATTAATGACAAGGGAGCCAAGAATACACTATAGGGAAAGATAGTCTCTTCAGTGAATGGTGTTGGGAAAACTGCTCAGCCATTGCAAGAGAATAAATTTTTGTTAATACACAAAAATTAACCAAAAATGCATTAAACACTTGAATACAAGGCCTGAAGCCATAAAACTAAAAAAAAAAAAAATCCGTAAGTGGAAAGCTCCTGGATATTGCTTTTGGCAATGATTTTTTTGGATTTGACACCAAAAGCAAAAGCTATAAAAGTAAAAAATATTAAATAAGAGGAACTACATCAAACTAAAAAGCTTCTGAACAGCAAAGAAGACCATCACCAAAATGAAAAGTCAACCTACTAAATAGGAGAAAATATTTGCAAATCATGTATCTGATGATGGGTTCATATCCAAAATATATAAAGAACTAATTCAACTCAGTAACAAAAAAAAAATCTGATTTGAAAATGGGTAGAGAATCTGAACAAGCATTTTTCCAAAGATCTACGGATGGCCTACAGGTATACATGAAAAAACATCACTAATACTCAGGAAAATGCACATTGAAAGTACAATGAGATATCACCTTATATTTCTTAGAATGTCTATCATCAAAAAGATAATAAACAAGCATTGCCAACAGGGGTAGAAAAGGGAACCCTTGTGTACTGTTGGTGGAAGTGTGAATTGATGCAATCTCTATAGAAAAAGTGTGGAGATTCCTCAAAAAGTTAATTGGAACTACCAAAAAGAAAGGTGGAACTACCACGTGCTCTAGCAATTTCACCTCTGGGTATTTATCCAAACAAAATAAAAACCCGAACTCAAAAAGATGTATGTAATCCCCATGTTCATTGCAGCATTATTTACAATAGCCAAGATATGGAAGAAACTTAAGTGTTCATCAATGGATGAATGGATAAAGAAGATGTGATATATATATAATAATATATAGAATATATAGAATATATATATATTCTCCAAGATTTTGTAATGCTGACTTTGCATACATTTTGTGTATCTTCCATGACATCAGCATCATTGCTGTTCATGTAATAACCAAGAAAATGCAGAAGACAAATTAAAATTTTAGGAATAAGATTTTATCAAGTAGGCTTGAGACTTACAGGGCCACAAACTATCATAATAGCTGATATATAGCCTCCCCAAGTGGGGGTGATTACCTCCCACCCCATCCACCTCCACCCTCATGTTGAAAATGCAAGCCCTAGAGTAATATTTCCTTTGGGCTGAATAAAACAAGGTAGAATGAATGCTGGGTACCCAGGAAAGGTGCATAAGGAGGAAGGGAGAAAGAGACAGAGACAGAAAGAGAACAAGAAATATCTACTATATACCAAGCATTTGTGAGAACAAAATGGATAACAAACTATTCCCCAAACTTACAGTTTCAAAAATGCTTTGGTCCAACATAATGATACTAATTCATGTGGAATTGCCATTCATCCCATCTCCAAAAGATTACCATAAATCTTATCATTTACTATCTCCAGTTCCCAGCCCAGTAGTTTTGGGGTGATATCCTTTCCTATTCTAGTTACCTTGCAGTCCTTTCTAGATATGCTACAAGCTATGAGCTAAATTGTACATTGAACCACCATGCACACACTATATTCTACAATGGGGTGAAGATGAAGAAAGAGGATGGAAATAAATTACACATGCACATACACTCTTGTGTGCATGCACACACTTACACACAGAGCAAGGAAAGAAAGACAATGATCATAGTCCTTATTACCAAAACCAGTCCAGAGGCATAACTTCATGTTTCTGACTTCTCTCTCTTTTGAATCCATAAGAAGCACCTTAGCTGAACATGGTAATTTGCTTGGTAACATGAAGCCCTTGGTGTTCCTGTGTGTTTATGGCTACTGTATTCATTAGCTAACAGTATTACTAGACATGATGTGGATTAAAACACCCAGGAGATTTCCTGGGACTCATATACACATATACAGAAAGTAGATTAAGCCTTGTCCCACTGGGTCCAGCCATCCTGAGCACATCTTGTAGGAGTTAAGTTGCGAGTTATGTATTAAAGTAACCTTGAGGTTGTCACCACAATGATTGTGTGGAATCTGAGCTCCTATCTTTACTAGATTACTGTAATCTGCCTTAAACTTTTTCCACTAGACTTGGCAGATCTAGAGTCACTCAGTGAATTTCCTGGATTCCAGACATGTTCTTTCCTATCCATTGTGTACCAGACTTTCTATTTTCCCTTGATATTAGGATCACTCATCCCAGCCACATAGTAAATACCTCTTTTTGTCTATTGGTTCAATGTCATGGGGAGATCCAAATAGCCATATGGAAGTCCCAACATCCCATGAATCAAATTTTTGCAAGAGTTTCACTAAGTCAAGTGATGAGAGGTAGCACTCACATTTCTAACCTTTGGTTCCTAGATCTATGTATTCTGTTTATGGGAGAAGGAGAATCATATATTGGTTGATTCAAAGAATGTGCTCAATTCTGTAGAATGTCCCTCAAACTTCACAAAGTGTTGTTTCCTGTCACTATAACTAAATCTTCCATAGCTATTCTACCCTTCTGTAAGGACAGTTGTTTATGGGTGATTGTGTATGTGTTAAGAACAGGGAAGCCCATAGTCATTAAACCATTGTTTTACCTCTTTCACTGTAAAATGCATTCCTTGACTGGAAAAAATATTGCAGGAGATATTTCAATGGAGTATAGAGCATATAAAGTAATTAGAAAATCCAAAGATGATGGTAAAAGTAAAAGTAAAAGCACTGCAAGCAGGAAAGCCAAATCCATTCCAGAACATGTGGTTATTTCAATAAGGATAAATTGATGCCCACTTCATGATGGAAGGGGTCCAATGTAATCACTCTGTTATGCAAGCACGTGTTGGTATCCCTAGGGAATGATGACATACTGGGGTTTCTGCTGTTGAGAAAGTGAGCACTTAGCAGTGTTGGTAGCCAAGTCAATCTAAGTGAAGGTAAATCCTTGTTGAAACCCTTCAGGGGCACCTGAGTGGCTCAGTTAGTTAAGTAGCTGCCTTAGGCTAGGGTCATGATCCCAGAATCCTATGATCAAGCCCCACATTGGGCTCTCTGTTCAGTGGGGAGTCTGCTGCTCCCTCTGCCTGCCAGTCTCCCTGTGTGTGCTCTCTCTCCTTCTCTGTCAGATAAATAAAATCTTTTTTTTTTAATCCTGCATAACATCCATCTCTTCTATGGCAGTTTTGTTCATTGGCTCATCAAATAAGCACTGTGATCTTGGGAGAAAGAGGTTTACAGATTTCTACAGGCTGGATTATCATGTTGCCTTTGGTAAGCATTCACATGGGACACAAATATTCTCTCAGTCCATCTTGAGAGATCTGTTCACTTACTCTTCATATACATGCAAGCAAAGCAATTAGACTATGCCTTGCATGCAATAAACTTTAAGTATGTTTTTGCATTATTATTATTACTATCAATTCTCCAATCTTGTTCCTTCCTAGTCTCTGGCCAGACTGTTAATTGGCATTGATCAGTTTGCCTCTTTAGGTCACATTCTGGATAAAGAGATCAACCAGGTGCATGACTCCAAGTTTTGCCTCCTAAGAGGATTTCTTTGTTTCCCATCAGGGTTATATCTGAGTGGGCTATTAAAACCACAGCTGTCAACTTCCACCTACTTCCTGCTTATCAAGCAGCAGCACCTGCAAACCATGCTCCTGGGTTTTTTCTTCTTCAGTAAGCTGGTTATTGGAAATTACCCACAAGGACCTAGGTGTGAGCTGATGGAGAGCAAGCAGTGTGGCAGGAGTAGGTGCTATGGGACTGTGAGCCTCTTGCAACTCAGTTGTTCTTTTAGGACCTTCTCCAGACTGGTTTTGTTATACCACTCTCCTTTTGGTGGTGGAGTATTGTTATTGCCTGCCCAATTTTTTGGCTTGGTGGATCAGATGGCACCAAGCCCAGGATAGGCAGCTTAGTTTGCATGTCACTTGGGATCCTATGCTTAGGTGTTCAAACTCTACCAGGTTCAGTAATTTAACTTTGTTAAATTAATCAAGGGGTGCTAAGAGTTATTACTCGAAAGGAGAGTAATTATTTGACAAAGCACATGTTTTTCGTTCCAAAACTCTAGAAGTCTTGTGCTTTGATTCTCCAGTTGGGGCTTGTCAGAGACTTCATACAGCATCCCAATCTGTCACAGACACTCAACTCACTCAGACATTTACTTGTTCATTCAATAAACATGCATTAGTGACAACAGTGTTCATGGCCCTTCCCTGGGTACCAGGGTATCCCATGCTCAAGATACAACCAGTCCATGAGATGCCAGGGTGGTGCAGTCGGTTAATCATCAGCTATTGGTTTTGGCGCTGGTTGTGATCTCGGGTTCATGAGATTGAGCCTGGTGTGGGGTTCTGTACTTAGCCCTTCCCCCGGCACTCTCACTCTCACACTCTCTTGTACTCTTCTCAAATAAATAAATAAATCTTAAAAAATAAAAAGACACAGCCAATCCAGTGAGGGAAACAATGACAGTGCCGAGAGGAACCATGAAGAGCTGTAGGAGCCCAAATGAGCAAGTTATTTGCTCTTCTTTTGCATATAGAAATATTAGCCACAGATGGTGTGTGATTAACATCAGCACAAATGCATAGACATGGGCACACATGTGCATGTCCAAATATAGGCTTTGTGTACACACATTCTAATTATGGATTATGCGTCAGCAATCAGTATGTTCTGGTGTATGGAACTCTTGATTGGGAGGTAGGCGACAGGGGTTGAGCTGCCCCCAGCTTCCTTACATGGTCTCCACGTGCCCTGAGACACATTCCTGCCCCTCTCTGGCCTTGCATCTCTTGTCTGTAAGATACAAACAGCATTAGCTAACCATGCCTGGTCCTGTGAGCATCACATTAGATAGTGGATAAGGAGCACCCACACCCCAGACACACAGTAGGTGAGAGGGCTCCCTGGCACACAGTAGGTAAGAGCCACCATAATTGATTGTGGGTGACAGTCAATGGCACAGTGCTTTGTAAACGATGTATAGTGCATTGTGCCCATGAGCATGAAGGATGGGGCCAGGCATGGGCATGTACATAAGCACTTTTGTGTGCAAGGGAGGCACGCTGTGTGAGGATGGCCATGTGTCCAAATTGGGTGCTGTGCTGATAGGGACATGGTTGATGGCTACCAAGAGGCCTCTGGCTGCAGGTGGACCATGGGGCAAGGATGATGCTACCAGTACTCTCTGATTCTGCTCTAAGGAGCAAGAGAGGTGAAAGTCAGAAGTCAGAGTTCACATCAAGGGGAGCCTGCCAGTCCAAAGGTAACAGAAAGCGAGCCATGGGCCTTCCAGTACAGTGCCTTGCCTAGGACACTACCACCTCTACAGTGGGGGATGCTGAGGGGCAAGCAAGAAAGCCTGATTTTCAATCCTGGCTCTGTTTTTTACTGGCTGCACGACATGGAGCTGCTCTTTGCTCCTCTCTGGGCCTCAGAGTCCTCAGGTTTCATAAACCATTAATGGTAATGCCCACCCCACAGAGCTGTTGTGAAGATTGAATGAGGCCACACATGTGGAAGCAGATGGTGCTGTGACTGTGCACAGATGCCCAATAAATGAGAGTGCACCCTCCCTCTTGCACCCCATTTCCCATTTGTTCTACCCAAGCCATCCTCCCAGCAAGAACAATACATGTGTTAACAAGCCCAGGCACAGGACCAACACTAAGGAAAATGTGTGCCTTTATATTATTTTATACCCATAATATGCAGGTTACTATCTATGCTCAGCTGAAGAGAAGAGACACATGTCACAGTCAGAGATGGACCAGAACTGGGAAAGAAGGAGCCCAGAGCATGATGACCTGCCTGGGAGGGCAGGAGAGGACAGGGGAGGTCTTTCTGGGCCAAAGCATGGAGCAAGGAGCTAGGCCCTGGAAGGGGGTGAGGGAGAGAGGGCAGAAAAAGAGCAGTAAGTGGTGAAGGACAATTGCTGACAGTGGGATGACCTGAAGTGGGAGTGGAGGGTCATAGAATCAGCCCTGAGTAAGGGAGAAAATAGATTCAAGGATAGGGTACCTCAGAGTAGCTTTCAGGGCATGTGATGGTCACCAGCTGACAGAGGAAGGCAGCCTAGGTGGGAGAAATTGCACAAGCAAAGGCATAAAGTTGTGAGAGAGAGGAGGGGACTAGTCAGGGGTAAAGGGTGCTCACTGTAGTGAGGCTGGAGGAGCAGCCAGATCTGGACAGGCCTGAAGTGCCAAGACCAAGCTAACAGACTTGCAGAAGCTGTTAGCACATGGGAGCCATTCAAGGATAGGTCAAGACTAAGTGGCTGATTGGGTGGAAGAGTGGATGTGATAAGAACCTGCTTTTACCCTGTCACAGAGTCCACCATCCTCAGGATCCAGGCAGCGGCTGTACCACCCACCCACAGCCCACCTGGGCCAGCTCAGCCAATGTCTGGGGTTGCATGGGGCCCTTTCTACTGGCTTACCCTGAGCTGAGAGGCCAGAGTCACCTCTGATGCAGCCTCCAAAGTTGACTTTACTTTCACCGTACTGGTATAAGTAGAGGGAGTGGGGTGTGATTGAGATGTTCGTAAGATAGTAGACTATGTGGCTCTGGATGTGGTCCTACACTGGGTTCACCAGGTAATGTGTGCCCATGTTGAAGATCTTGATGTAGGACAGATGACTGGGCCTCCCCAAGCAGGAACAAGGTAACTCGGGAGATGATGGCACTGAGCTCTCTTCATTTTCCCCCATTTGCTCCTCGTGAGCCATACTATCCCATTCTATGCCCCAAGATAATGACTTTTTTTCTTGATTGCATCCTCTGGGCTCCCTCGTTCTGCAAATAAGACACATTGGCATGAGATGGAGGATGATCAAAGAGTTTAGGGTATTTATTCCCTTGTATCCCTATCTCCTGGGTTGTCTTTTGGCCATGTCTGAGTTCCCTAACCATAACCATAAACTCCTGTGGGCAGCATCTTGTCCCCATTTATAAATCCCACCACTTTCTTCTAACCTATTCCCTTGATCTTTCAATTTTGTGGAAATGGCTTTTAGCTGATCAGTCCTTGGGTGTCTGACCATCCCTTATAAGTTCCCTTAACTCTGCCCACCTCTGAAAATTATGTCTTCACTAATTTATCTTCATTTACTCATTGAGTGTGCCATCTGTTTTTTTTTTACTGCATTCTGATTGACATAGAGAGAATGTGAAAAAAAAAGAGTGCATGAATGTATTAGTAAAAGCTGGAGTGGGTGAATGTGATGTGAATAAATGCATGAATGAATCAGTAAGTAAATGTGAATGAGGGAGCGACAGAATAGGTTGATCTATAAACTTTCATATTTATCCCACTAAGGGTGGTAGAGCCATATTTGCTTTCCTCAAATGACCACTGAGAATGTAAGGGGAATGCGAAGACAGTGTGAAGTTCAGGCTGCCCTTGAGGATACCATGCCAGGCTCTGTAGGCCAGAGAGCCATACTGGCTGCCAGCCTTGCTTCAAATTTCATCTATAGATATTTGAAGGCCAGACTAGCAATATCAGAATTACTACATGAGAAATACAGAATCTTAGACCACACCCTTCTGGGTTCTGCTTCAGTAGATTGGGAGGGGACCTGGGAATCTATGTTTTTAACCCATTTGCAGGTGAATTTGATGTCTAGCCAAATTGAAGAACCACTGAGCTGGCCTACTCACCTCCTCTGAGAAATGAATGGACAGGCACAGAGAAATAACTCAAGCCATGTGACCACCTTCACCAAGCTGTTTAGCTTAGAGGCCTTGCTTCATTTGACCCTGCTGACCCAGAGAGGCAGGATGGTGTACATAAAGAAGAGAGACAGACCCACAGACCTGGGTTCAATCCCGGCTTTGACTTTTTCCTAAGGTGGGGCCACAGGCAAATCACTCAATCACTCTGCTTCACTTTTTCCACCAGTACAACGGGGAGATGCCATCTATAGCCCAGGACCATTGTAAGAGTTTGAGAAAATTCTTTCCTGCAAATCACCTGTGCAGAGTAATGAAGATGTGATGATAACTATAATTGTTAGCATTATTGAGCACTTACAAAGAACCAAGTATGGTTCCAAATACCTTACATGAATGGTCTCATGTAACCCCCACAAACACTGTCTATGAAATAGGAGCTATTATCATTCCTGGACTATGGATGAGGAGACTGAGACTTTGTCCAGGGTCCCACAGGAAGCATCTGAGTCCTTGCAGCCTGCACACTTAAGCCCTAAGTTGTAAGTGGAAGCTCCCTCCCCCTTCTACAGAGGATAGAGTCAATCCTGTGCTGATAAAACAGAGCAAAGACCTCTGAAAAGAAAGAAGCCAAAGAAATGTATTTGAGCAGATGCCTCAGAGAGTATGGAGACTCACTTTGCCCCTAACATTCCTGACAACTGTAGTAGGAAGATGTAGGCTTATAGAGTTCCCAAGTTTTAATTTGCCAGATAAAAAGTGACACATAGACATGTCTTGGATTAAATTCCAGAGGACCTGATCTTGTGGCCTGCTCAGCAAACATCTGGGACCAGAAATTTATCTGTGATTTCATGAGACATTAAGAGGCCTATTTCTGCATATGATTCTGAACATCTCTCTCTGAAGGCAGAGAGAATATGAAATTCTATCTAAGTCTTGCAGCAGTTTTGCTAAACCCCATTTTCCTTGGCCCTCTCGCACCTTCACCTAACCCTCACTCTTGCCTCACCTCCAACTGCATCAAAGATAGAAGGCACCAGATAGCAATGTCCTCAATTCCTTGCCAATTTGTACCTACAAATTCATGAGCATTTCTACCCGTCCTTTCCTCCCTCTTTCCCTCCTATTACAGTGGAAGAAGTGCCATTTTTCCTACTATCTAATCTTTCCACAAGTGTTCTGTATCCCATTCCCTGATACCTCATCAAGAACCTTGGTTAATCAGTTACCTCTCTCCTTCCTGTATCTTCAGCCTCTAATTTTTCTCCTGACTCAGATATTAAATGTGTTTGCGTCTCTTACATCTTTAAAAAAAAAAAAAAAGACATTGCCAAGACATAGAATCCACTTTCAAGATGGCAGAGTAAAAATCTCCATAGATACAAGTTCCTCAGCATACAAGCAAAACTGGTGAAGATAATTTTTTTAAAAAACAAGCATTTAAAATCTCTGGAAATTGGGACCCCTGAATGGCTCAGTGGTTGAGTGTCTACCTTTGGCTCAAGGCATGATCCTGGGTCCTGGGATCGAGTTCCGCATCGGGCTCCCTACAGGGAGCCAGTTTCTCCCTCTGCCTATGTCTCTGCTTCTCTCTGTGTGTGTCTCATGAATAAATAAATAAAAACATTTTTTAAAAATAGAGCTAAAGGACATCTTGCTTGAAAAATTAAAGGAAGTGGACATTCAAAAGCAGCCGCATATAATGAGAAATTTAGAAAGCCATACACATGTTCAAGCATGCTCACAAATGACCTGAGAAAACCTTAAGCTTTCTCACCTCCAGTGATAACTAGGCTCAGAGCAAGCCTAGTTAAGAAGTCAGGACTTCCAAGGTAGTCCTTACTACCCTAGCAGAAAGCCAGCCTGCAAAGACTGAGAGAGGTGGTTGATCTCTCTTTTTTTTTATTTGTTTCTTTGTTTGTACTTCTGAAATTCAAAGAAACCTCTGTACAAAAATTAGCTGAACAAAAGCTAAAAGAACAAGACATCAAGCAAGTGCACACCACAACGAATAGTCTTTGAAAAAAATAGTTGAATAAACAGACTACTATAGCCTTCAACAATAATGAAAAAAAACCAGCAAATCCTAGGGAAGGGGAAGAATCTAATTTCCAGAGTCATGACAATATAATAATTGAATGCCCAATTTTCAACAACAACAAAAAAATCACAAGGAATAAAAAGAACAGAAACATGGTTCATTCAAATGGACAAAATAAATTGCAGAAATTGTCCCCAGTGGGACTGTATGCAAGAAATAGAAAAGTCCACCCAAAAATTTATATAAATCTTAAGAGATCTTAAATAGCCAAAATTATCTTGAAAAAGAAGAACAAAGTTGGAGGACTCAAACTTCCTGATTTCAAAACTTGCCATCAAGGTACAGTAATCAAAACAGCATGGTATTAGCATAAAAACAGACATATAGACCAATGGAATAAATTAAAGAGCCCAGATATAAATCCTTTCATATGTGGCCAAATGATTTTTGATAGTGTGACTAAGACCATTCAGTGAGGAAAGGACAGTCTTTTTGACAAATGGTGCTGGGAAAACTGGACATCCACATGCAAAAGAATGAAGTTGGACCCATATCTTACACCATAAAAAAATTAACTAAAAATAGTTCAGAGATCTAAATGTAAGAGCCCAAACTGCAAAACCCTTAGAAGAAAACATAATGGGAAAGCTTCAAGACCTTGGCAAGGATTTCTTGAATATGATATCAAAAGCACAAGCAACAAAAGAAGAAAGTAAATAAATAGCACTTCATCAAAATTAAAAAAAACATTTGTGTGTCAAATGACACTATCAAGAGAGTGGAAAAACAACCTACGGGAGAATGGGAAAAAATATTTGCAAATTATATGTCTGCTAAAGGATTGTTATGGGCCGAATTGTGTCCCTCCAAAATTCATATGTTGAAGTCCTATTCCCTAGTACCTCAAAATGTGACTGTATTTGGGATAAAGTCTTATATTGCCATTTTTTGTGTGTGGTGAGAACATTTAGGACCTACTCTCTTACCAAATTCCAAGTAGATAATAGAGTAATGGTAACTATACTCATCTTACTGTGTATTAGATCCTCAGAATTTATTCATCTTTAAACTGGAAGTTTGTGCCTTTTGACCAACATCTCCCCATTTCCTCCTCTTCACCCAGACCCTGGTAATCACCATTCTACTTTTTTTTTTTTATGAATTCAGCTTTTTTAGATTCCACATAAAACTAAGATCGTATCTGTCTTTCTCTATTTAACTTATTTCACTTAGCACAATGCCCTCAAGGTCTATCCATTCTCCCATTTATGACAAATCTTATCATAAATGACAGGATTTTTATTTTATAGCTGAATAATATTCCATTGTATATATGTATATACATAATGTGATATATAATGTCATATATAATGCATAATAATATATATAGAATATGTCACATTTTCTTTATCCATTTACCTTTTTTTCTTTATCCATTTATTTTAATGGACACAAATTACTTCCATGTATTGGCCATTGTGAACAATGATGCAATGAACATAGGGGTGCAGATATCTCTGGGACCATTTCATTTCCTTTAGATAGATATCCAGAAGTGGAATTGTTGTATCATGTGGTAGTTCAAGTTTTAATTTTCTGAGGAAGCTCCATTGTGTTTTCCATAGTGGCTGTACCAATTTACATTTCCAGCAACAGCACACAAGTGTTCCCTTTTCTCCACATCCTCACCAACACTTATTAATTATTGTCATTTTGATAATAGCCATTCTAACAGGTATGAGGTGATATTTAATTTTGGTTTTGATTTGCATTAAGGATTAGTGATGTTGAACACCCTTTCATATACTTGTTGGCCATTTATATGTCTTCCTTGGAAAAATGCCAGTTGAGATACTCTGTCCATTTTTAAAATCAGATTATATGAATTCCTTATATATTTTGGATATTAACATATTATCTGATAGATGGTTTGAAAAGAGATCTTCTCTCATTTGTTAGACTTCATTTTGTTGATGGTTTCCTTTGCTGTTCAGAAGCTTTTTAGTTTGATATAGTCCCACTTGTTAATTTTCACTCTTGTTGCACATGCTATTGGTGACATATCCAAAAATCATTGCCAAGAACAACGTAAAAGGGCTTTCTCCCAATGCTTTTTTCCAAGAGCTTTATGATTTCAGGTATTATATTTAAGTCTTTAATCCATTTCTAGTTAATTTTTGAGTGATGTAAGACAAAGATCCAATATCACTCTTTGAATTCTTTGAATACACAGTTTTCACAACGCCATTTATTGAAGAGACTATTCTTTTACTACTGTGCATTCTTGGCATTCTTGTCAAAGATTAGTCTGTTGTTTATTTCTGGACTATTTTTTTCTATTGGTCTATGTGTCTATCTTTATGTCAGTACTATACTGTTTTTATTACTTTAGCTTCATATATATAATTTGAAATTAGGAAATCCTATCTGATAAAGGATTAGTATCATATATATATAACTATCCTTTATCAGATATATCATTTGCAAATATCTTCTCCTATCCTAAATGTTGCTCTTTAGTTTTGTTCATTGTTTCCTTCACTATGCAGAAGCTTTTTATTTTGATGTAGTTCCAATCATTTATTTTTGTTTCTGTTTCACTTGCCACGGGAGATATCCAGAAAAAAATTTGCTACAGGTGATATCAGAAAGGTTACTGCCTGTGTTCTCTACTAGGATTTTGATGGTTTCAGGTCTCACATTTTTGGTCTCTAATCTACTTTGAATTTATTTTTGTGTATGGTGTAAGAAAGTGGTCCAGTTTCACTCCTTTGCATGTTGGTATCCAGTTTTCCCAACACCATTTGTCAAAGGTTAACTGACCATATAGTTGTGGGTTCATTTCTGAGTTTTCTATTCCATCAATGTGTCTATTTTTTGTGCTGGTACCATACTGTTTTGATTACTACAGCTTTGAAATATAACTTGAAGTCTGGATTGTGATGCTTCCAGCATCCCATTTTTTTCAAGATTGCTTTTGCTATTTGGGGTCTTCTATGGTTCCATACAAATTTTAGGATTGTTTGTTCTAGTTCTGTGAAAAATACTGTTGGTATTTTGATAGGGATTGTGTTAAATGTGCAGATTGCTTTGGGACATGTAGATATTTCAATCCTATTTGTTCTTCCAAACCATGAGCATGGAATGTTTTTCCATTTCTTTGTGTCATCTTCCATTTCTTTCATAAGTGTTCTATAGTTTTCAGAATACATTCTTTCACCCTTTGGTTAGGTTTGCTCCTAGAGATGTTATTACTTCAGAAGTGTGTTGTTTAATTTCAACATATTTGTGAATTTTCCAGTTTTCCTGCTATTATTGGTTTCTAGTTTAATACCATTGTGGCCAGAAAAGACAAATGGTATGATTTCAGTCTTCTTAAATGTGTTAAAACTCATTTTATGATATAATATATAATCAATTGAGAATTTTTCATGTACACTTAAAAAAGTATTCTGCAGGGCACCTGGGTGTCTCAGAGGTTGAGCGTCTGCCTTCAGCTCAGGTGATGATCCCGGGGTCCCTGGATCGAGTCCCTCATCAGGCTTCCCGCAGGGAGCCTGCTTCTTCCTCTGCCTATGTCTCTGTCTCTCTCTTACGTTCATGAATAAATAAATAAAATCTTTTTTAAAAAGTATTCTGCAGCCGTTTGATGGAATGTTCTGTATGTTTTTAGGCCCATTTGGTTTAAAGCATAGCTCATTCCAATGTTTCCTTATTGGTTTTTTGTCTGGATTATCTGTTCATTGCTGAAAGTGAGTACGGAAACCTACTATTATTATTGTATTGTCTATTTCTCCCTTTAGATCTGTGAGTACTCAATATATTTAGTTGTTCCAACTTGAGGTGCATATGTACAGTTGTTATATATTCTTAATGAGTTGACCCCTTTATGATTATATAATAATGTTCTTTGTGTCCTCTTACAGTCTTTGGATTAGTCTATTTTGTCTGATACAAGTATACCTACCCCTGAACTTTTACTTTCCATTTGCATGGAATATCTTTTGTCATTCTTTCACATTAACCCTATGTGTGTCCTTAAAGCTGAAATAAGACTCCTATAGGCAGCATATACTTTGTTTTTGTTTTTTTAATCCTTTCAGTTATACTGCATTTTGATTGGGAAATTTAGCCCATATACAATTAAGGTAATTATTGATAAATAAGACTTACTATTGCCATCTTATTGTTTTCTGGCTGTTTTGTAGTTATCTTGTTCTTTCCTCTTTTGCTGTCTTCCTTATTGAATTGATGATTTTTTATCATCAAATCAAAGTATACTGGTATACTTTAATTACCTTCTGTTTTTATTTGTGTATCTAATATTGGGTTTTGATCTGTGGTTACCATAACTATCCTATAGTTATAATATCGAATTTTAGCTGATAACAGTTTAACTTTGATTATCTATAATAACTCTACCTTTTTACCCTTCCCTCCCACATTTTGTAATTTTGAGGCCAAATGCACCTTTGTATTTTATATCCATTAACAAGTTATTATAGCTATAGTTATTTTTAATATTTTTGTTTTAATTTCTATAGTACAGTGAAATGCTTATCACATCACCATCTTTCAGTATTAGGGTATTTTGAATTTGACTATACTGTCCCTTACCACTGTGTTTGATATTTTCATATGTTTTCATGTTACTAAATAGTGTTCCTTCATTTCAACTTTCAGCAAGAACTCCTTTCAACATTTCTTGTAAGGCAAGTCTAGAGATGATGAACTCCTTCAGCTTTTGTTTGTCTGGAAAAGTCTTTATCTCTCCCTCATTTCTGAAGGACAGCTTTGTATTCTTAACTGGCAGGTTTTCTTTTTTTTTCTTTCGGTACTTTGAATATATCATCCCTGTTTTTCTGACCTGCAAGTTTTCTCCTGAGAAATCCACTGATAACTTTATGAAGGCTCCCTTGTATATGAGTAATTGGTTTCTTTACTTCTTTTCTAATTCCTTCACTGATTTTACACATTTTTATTATAATAAATCTTGGAGAAGATTTTTTGAGTTGAATTTTTTGGGAACCTATGAGTTTCATGAATTTGGGTAATCAAATCCCTTCCCAGAATTGGGATGTTCTCAGACATTATTTTTGTTATAAGCTTTCTGCCCCAGTCTCCCTATTTTCTCCTGCTGGGACTGAAATAATGTCTAGATCATTTCTCTTAAAGTTTTCCTATAGTTTAGATAGCCTTTCTTCAATCTTTTTCTTTCTTTTATTTTTGTTGTTCTTTTCTGACTGGCTAATTTCGTTTGACCTGCATTTTACTTTGCAGATTCTTTCTTCTGCCTGATCTGCTATTGATGTTTCCTTTTGCATTTTTCATTTCATTCTTTGTATTCTTCAGCTCCAGAATTTTAGTTCTTTTTATGATTTATGTCTGTATCATTTTGTTCATGTATTGTTTTCCTCCTTTCATTGACTTTTCTTCCTGTATGTGTGTTGTTTTTTGTTTGTTTTTGTAGCTCACTGAGCTTCCTTAAAACAATTGTTTTAAATTTTTTGTTGGTGAAATCACAGATCTCCATTTCTTTGCAGTCAATTATTTATTTATTTATTTGTTTACTTTTTTTTACTGGAGTTCAATTTGCCAACATATAGCATAACACCCAGTGCTCATCCCGTCAAGTGCCCCCGTCAGTGCCCATTACCCAGTCACCCCCACCCCCCGCCCACCTCCCTTTCCGCCACCTCTTGTTCGCTTCCCAGAGTTAGGAGTCTCTCATGTTCTGTCTCCCTTTCCGATATTTCCCACTCATTTTTTTCTCCTTTCCCCTTTATTCCCTTTTACTATTTTTTATATTCCCCAAATGAATGAAACCATATAATGTTTGTCCTTCTCCAATTGTGCAATTATTTAAAGATTATTGTGTTCCTTTTATAGTATCATTTCCTTGGTTTTTCTTTGCTTTTCATGCTCCTTGAAGTCTTGCACTGCTGTCTTTGTGTTTGTAAAAGCAGTCACCACCTTTACATATACTCTATTGACTTGCTTTCAAAGACTAATACTTTCCTTCAGTCTTCTTAAGGATGCTGAGGCTTCCTCAGACCTTTTTTTAATACACCAGCTCCACACTTGTTCCCTCTTGAGGAGTTCATAAAATTGTATGACTCCTCTTCATCCTGCAAAGTTAGGTGAGAGTTGACAGCCTCTTTTCAAGGCAGTGCTTAAAGTTCAAGTTTGTGTGCATTCTCCCAATCCCACAATCATGCCATCTTTCTGCTTGTGTTCACTACCTGTCTGAAATGTCTCACTCTAGATAGTCTCATGGGCACAGGGAGCTGGCTATAGGGTAAGAGGTGTATGTCGCTGTGGTGCACAGAGCATTGGGAGTGCCTGTGGCCAATTGCGGGGGATCTGCAGATAAGGCATTTCTAAAAGTTCATGGACAGGCTTACTTTTTTTGTCCACTACATGGTTTGTAGAAACTCTGTCCCTTTGATGCCTTCTGAGAGTCCTGGCTACTATTCTCTACATCACCCATTCTACCCCAGTCACGCAGCGGTACCTAAGTATTCTGGATAGGGTAAGAAAGAAATGAATCCCTGGCAGTGTCCCACACAGCTGTGAAAGCCAGTTGCTCACTTACATGCTCTTGCTTTCCCTATGAGAGATATCACAACCAAGAAAATCTCTCTTGGCACTGGGCTATGCCACGTTGAGGGAAGGGTGATGCTGGTAAAGTGAAACTGTTCCTATTACCCTCTAATGCATCCAATCTCAGACTTTTTTTTTCTCCAATGGTGTACTGGAACTTCTTTACCTGATTCATGAACTTCTACAAAGGCTTTCTCATCCATAGGTGATTATCATATTCAGTGTTCTTTGAAAGAAGATGGTAGAAAACACCTATTTTACCATTTTGATGTTATATTGACTCCATTCTGTTAATTCTACTTTAAACATTTGATAGAATTCACCAATGATGTCATTTTATGCTGAGCTTTTCTTTGTGGGAAGTCTTTTAAAATCACTAACTCAGGGACGCCTGGGTGGCTCAGCAGTTGAGCATCTGCCTTTGGCTCAGGGTGTTTGATCCCAGTCTGGGGATTGAGTACCACACTGGGCTGCCTGTGAGGAGCCTGCTTCTCCCCTATTACTGTATCTCTCTGCCTCTCTGTGTGTGTCTGTCATGTTATTCATAAATCAATAAATCACTAACTCAATATTTTTTAATTGCTATAGGATTATTCATATTTTCTTTCTCTTCTTGAGTCAGTTTCAGTAGTTCATTTTTCTACAGATTTGCCCATTTTAAATAGGTTATTAAATTTATTGACAAATGTCCATAGTATTCATTAATAATCCTTTTTATTTCTTTAGGATTGCTAGTGATGTCTTTCACATTCCTAATTTTAGTAATTTCAGTCCACTCTTTTTTCTAGCTAAAGGTTCGTCAATATTATGGATCTTTTCAATGAACCAATTTTTGGTTTTATTGATATTCTCTGTTGTTTTTCTAGTCTGTATTTCATTTATTTACACTGCAGTTTTTATTATATCCTTCTTTCTGCTTGCTTTGGGTTTCGTTTGTTTTACTTAGCTCCTCCAGGTGGAATTTTAGATTTTTGGTTCAAGATCTTTCTTTTTTTTTTAATATAGGTATTTACAGGTGTAAATTTTCCTATAAGCATTACTTCAGTTGCAACTCATATGTTCTGGTATATTGTGTTTTTAATCTCAAAGTATTTTCTAAATTCTCTGTAATTCCTTCTTGTTATTTAGGAACACGTTGTTTAATTCCTTTTTTTTACGCTGTTTAATTTCTACATATTTGTGAATTTTCCAAATTTCTTTCTGTTATTGCCTTCACAATTGTATGCTTTGTGATCAGAGTACTTACACTGCATGATTTTAATCCTTTTAAATTTGCTGAGGCTTGTTTTATGGACTAACATATGATCTATCCTGGAGAACATTCTATGTGAATTTGAAAAGAATATGTATTTTCCTACTGTTCTGCGGAATATTCTATAGAATACACATAACACTACTGAAACTGTTAGTTAATTTGTAGTGTGAAGTGTTCTATTTCTTTGTTGATCTTCTGCCTAGCAGTTCTATTCATTATTGAAAGTGGCAATTAAAGTCTCTGATTATTTTTCTTTTTTTAAGATTGATTTATTTATTTATTCATGATAGACAGAGAGAGAGAGAGAGAGAGAGAGGCGCAGAGACACAGGCAGAGGAAGAAGCAGGCTCCATGCCGGGAACCCGACGCAGGACTCGATCCCGGGTCTCCAGGATCGCGCCCTGGGCCAAAGGCAGGTGCTAAACCACTGAGCCACCCAGGGTTCCCCCTCTGATTATTTTTCAATAGTGTTTTCATTCCGTTAGTTCCCTCATCATTTGCCTCATGTATTTGGGACTCTGTTGTTAAGTACATATGTATTCATAACTGCTACAGCCTTTTTAAAAAGTGATTTTATTTATTTATTCATGAGACACACACACACACACAGAGAGAGAGAGAGAGAGAGAGAGAGAGAGAGAGAGAGAGAGGCAGGGACACAGGCAGAGGGAAAAGCAGGCTCCACACAGGGAGTCCAATGTGGGACTCGATCCCGGGTCTCCAGGACCACGCCCTGGCTGAAGGCAGGCGCTAAACCACTAAGCCACCCAGGGATCCCCTGCAACAGACTTTTGATTGAACTTTTCTTCATTATAAAATGTCTTTCTTCATCTCTAATAATTATTTATGTCTTAAAGTCTATTTTGTCTGATAATCAGGTAATCACTCCCATTATAAATATGGTGATTGGTACACGGAATGGTTTCCCACAGGACCATTGAGGCTCTATTTATTTTTCTCTATTCTTTTCTCTTTCTCTTCCTCAGGGTAGGTAATCTCAATTGACCTAGTTTCAAATAAGCTATTCGTTCTTTTACCAACAAAAATTTAATATTAAGTCTTTCTACTGAATTTTTCATTTTAGTTGTTATACCTTTAAATGCAAACATTTTTAAGTGGTTCCCATTCATATTATCCATCAGAATTACTGAAATTCTATTAATGAGATATTGTTCTCATACTTTCCTTTAATTTGGTAAGCAAGTTTACTTTAGTTTTTTAAACATAACAGTAATAGATGACTTAAATTATTTGTTTTATAAGGAGAAGAAGCTAAGATGGTGGCCATAGTAGGAGGACCTTAGGCTTGTCTTGTCCTTGGAACATGATTAGATAGCTATTGAATCACACTGAATACCCAAGAAATTGACCTGAGGACTGACAGAACAAACTTCACAACTACAGGGAGAGAAGAGGCCACAACCAGGAAGGTAGGAAGTATGGAGATGTGGTTTGTATAAGAAATGAATTGTAGGTGCTGCAGAGGGAAGGGAGCCCTGGCCACAGGAAAGGCAAGAGAGAATAGAGCACACAGGTATACACACAAGGAGAGTACTTCTCCAAGCCACTGAAAGGGAAAATGATTTTTGCGAGGTTTTGCAACTAGTGAGACTCAAAGACTGGAGTTTTAAAGGTAAGCAGGCGTGGCTGGAATAGAGCCCTGGGGCACTGCCCTACTCCTAGAGAGAAGGCAGGCAAACAATCCCAGGGCAGACTGTGCAATCTGAGGATGACCTAAGGCACAAAGAGAACCCATCTGTGAGAGGTGGTATTCACAGAGATGCATCTCTGGAGACTCAAGAGCCAGCAGGTGCCATTCTCCTCCTCCACCCCTTTGCATAGGCACAGAGACACCTGCTGATGGCAACTAACCTAGATACTGGCTGCTTAGGCTGCTGTGTTCCAAATCCTATACCCCTACACTCTGGCATGACAGCCCATTTTGGTCAAACCTGCATCTGTCCCAGCATGGTGAGACTCTCCTCCAGAAGATCAGTGTAAGCCACCATCACAGCATGTCCCTAAAGTGTGGTGTTTTAAAAGTTGGCAGACTTGTCTGGGATACAGCCCAGAGTGCACTTTACTTCTCCAGGCAGGCAAGCAATCTAGAGATGGACAGCATGAAAACAGTGATCTGAAAAGTGCCTGGGACACACGAGGGGGAATTATTCACTGTTCAGGGAATACTCCTCTGATAGCAGCAAGCACAGAGACCCCCCTCTCCAGGAACAAAGGAGCAGGCTGGCAGCATTTTCTCCCTTTGCCCCTCAGCATAAGCCAACTTCAGTAAACAGTATAGCACCAACACTGACTGCCTAATCTGCTTACACCAAGTCCCATGCAGCCCCCACCCATACCCTGCTGGTACTGCTTTTTTCAGGTAAGTGTGCCTAAGGCCCAGTTCAGTGAGCCCCTTTTCCATAAGACCAGAAGAAACACATACCATGTCTACGAACTAGAGAGTTCTGAGCCTTCAGTTCTAGTGGAAGTAGCAACATATCTCCTATAATAAGCAGTCCAGAGCACACCTAGTTAAAACTTGCCACACTCTAGTCAAGGACCAAGCACTACCCAATGCAGGCAAGGAAAGCCTCTGCAGACAACTGCCCTGAAGGACAGAGCAGCCAAAACACAGTAGCAGAGAGCACACAGCACACATCAGAAACCCTCCCTAAAGCACCAGGCCCTGGATACTATATAACATTTTCTACATTAAACCATTACTATCAAAATCAGGAAACAGGCTTTTCTTTTTTTTTTGCTCTTTTTTTTTTTTTAAATTTTTTATTTATTTATGATAGTCACAGAGAGAGAGAGAGAGGCAGAGACACAGGCGGAGGGAGAAGCAGGCTCCATGCACCGGGAGCCTGATGTGGGATTCGATCCCGGGTCTCCAGGATCGCGCCCTGGGCCAAAGGCAGGCGCCAAACCGCTGCGCCACCCAGGGATCCCGAAACAGGCTTTTCTAACAAGAGAAGAAGACAGAGACTTAGACAAAATGCCAATATGGAGGAATTCATGCCAAGAGAAAGAACAAGAAAGGTCATAGCCAGAGATATAATCAAAACAGATATAAGTAATATGCCTAAAGGAGAATTTAAAACAACAATCATGAGAATACTTGCTGAGCTTGAGAAAAGCATGGAAGACATTAGGAACACCCTTACCACAGAGATAAATGAGTCTAAAAAAAACCAGTCAGTAATAAATGAAAAATTCTATAACTGAGATTTGAAACAGACTAAATGTAATGACCACAAGGATGAAAGAAGCAGAGGAATGACTAAGTAATATAGAAGATAGAATAATGGAAAATAATGAAGTTGAACAAAAGAGAGAAAGAAGAATTATAGATCACAAGAATAGACTTAGGGAACTTAGCGACTCCATCAAACATAATGACATTCATATCATAGGAGTCCCATAAGAAGAACAGAGGGAAAAGGGGACAGAAGATTTATTTGAGGAAATTATAGCTGAAAACTTCCCTAATCTGGGGAAGGAAACAAATGTCCAAATCCAGGCAGCACAGAGAACTCCTATGAAAATCAACAAAAGCAGGTCAACACCAAGACATATTATAGTTAAATTTGCAAAGTATACTGATAAAAAATCCTAAAAGTAGCAAGACAAAAGACGCCTGTAACTTACAAGGGAAGACCCATTAGCCTAGCTGCAGATCTCTCCACAGAAACTTGACAAGCCAGAAGAAAGTGGCACAATATATTCAATGTGCTGAATGGGAAAAATCCGCAGCCACAGCTATCATTCAGAAAATGAGAGATAAAGAGTTTCCCAGACAAAAGCTAAAGGAGTTTGTAACCACTAAACCTGCCCTGCAAGAAATATGAAAGGGGACTCTTTAAGTGACAAAGCGACAAAGACTAGAAAGAAAAAAAAGAAAATCTCCAGAAATAACAAAATAAATAACAAAATGGCATTAAATTCATATCTATCAAGAATTCCTCTGAGTATAAATGGACTAAATGCTCCAATCAAAAGACATAGGATGTCAGAATGGATTTTAAAAAAGACCCATCTATATACGGCCTACAAGAGACTCATTTTGGACCTAAAGTCACCTGAAGATTGAAAATGAGGGGATAAAAAAATCATTTATTGTGCAAATGGACATCAAAAGCCAGAGTAGCCATACTTATACTAGACAAATTAGATTGTATTTATTTTTTTAATTTTATTTATTCATGAGAAACATACAGAGACATAGGTAGAGGGAGAAGCAGGATCCCTGTGGAGAGCCTGATATGGGACTCAATTCCAGGACCCCAGGATCATGACCTGAGCCAAAGGCAGACACTCAACCACTGAGCCACCCCAGTGCCCCAACAAACTAGTTTTTAAACCAAAGACTGTAACAAGAGAGGAAGAAAAGCACTATATCATCATAAATGGGTTATCCAACAAGAAGACTTAACAATGATAGTTATTTGGGGGAGCACCCAAATTATACAATAATTAATAACAAACAAAGGAATTCATTGACAATAATACAATATTAGTGGACTTTAACACCCCATTTACATCAATGGACAATTCGTCTAAGCAGAAAATCAATAGGGAAATAAGGGCTTTGAATGACACAGTGGAGCAGATGGACTTAACATATATTCAGAACATTTCATCCTAAAGCAGCAGATACCATTCTTTCTGAGTGCACATGGGGCATTTTCCAGAATAGATCACATGCTAGGTCACAAATCAGGCCTCAACAAGTACAAAAAGATTGAGATCGTACCATACATATTTTCTGACCACAACAGCTTGAAGTCAACCACAAGGAAAAATTTGGAAAGACCGCAAATCCAAGGAGGTCAAATAACATATTACTAAAGAATAAATGGGTCAACCAGGAAATCAAAGAAGAAATTAAAAATACATGGAAACAAATGATAATTAAAATATGATAGTCCAAAACCTTTGGGGTGCTGCAAAAGTGGGCATAAGAGGGAAGTATATAGTAATACAGGCTTGCCTCAAGAAGTAGGAAAAATCTCAAATATACACTTAATCTTACACGTAAAGGAGCTAGAAAAAGAAAAACAAATGAAGCCTAAAGCCAGCAGAAGAAAGGAAATAATAAAGATCAGAGCAGAAATAAATGATGTAGAAACAAACAAACAAAAACCCCAGTAGAACAGATGAAAGAAACCAGGAGCTGGTTCTTTGAAAGAATTTTAAAAATTGATAAATCCCTACTCAGACTTACTAAAAATAGAAAGGACCCAATAAATAAAATCAGAAATGAGAGAGGAAAGATTACAACCAGAAATACAAATTGTAAGAGAATATTATGGAAAAGTATATGCCAACAAATTGGGCAATCTGGAAGAAAAGGACAAATTCCAAGAAACATATAAAACACAAAACTCAAACAGGAAGAAATAGAAAACTAGAACAGACCAATAACCAGCAAAGAAATTGAATCGGTAATCAAAAGTCTTCCAACAAAGAAAAGTCCAGGGCCAGATGCCTTCACATGGGAATTCTACCAAACTTTTAAAGAAGAATTAACACCTGTTATTTTCACACTGTTCCAAAAAGTAGAAATAGAAGGAAAATTTCAAAACCCATTCTGCAAGGCCAGCATTACCTTGATTCCAAAACCAGACAAAGACCCCACTAAAAAAGAGAATTACAGGCCAATATCCCTGATGAGCATGGATGCAAAAATTCTCAAGAAAATATTAGCAAATCAAATCCAACATACAGCAAAAGAATCATTCACCACAATCAAGTGGGATTAATTCCTGGGCTGCAAGGATCATTCAATATTCACAAATCAATCAACATGACACACCACATCAATTAAAGAAAGGATAAGAACCGCGTGATCCTCGGGGCACCTGGGTGGCTCAGTGGTTGAGCATCTGCCTTTGGCTAAGGTCGTGATCCCAGGGTCCTGGGATCGAGTCCCACATCAGGCTCCCCACTGAGAGCCTGATTCTCCCTTTGCCTATGTCTCTGCCTCTCTCTGTGTGTCTCTCATGAATAAATAAATAAACTCTTAAAAAATAAAAAAACCATATTATCCTCTCCATAGATGCAGAAAAAGCAGACAAAATACAGCATCCATTCTTGATCAAAACCCTCCACAAAGTAGGGATAAATGGTGCATACCTCAACATCATAAAGGCCATATACAAAAGACCCACAGCAAATATCATCCTCAATGGGGAGAAACTGAGAGCTTTTCCTCTATGGTCAGGAACAACACAGGAATGTCTACCCTCACTGTTTTTTTTTTTTTTTAAGATTTTATTTATTTGTTCATGAGAGACACAGAGAGAGGCAGAGACACAGGCAGAGGGAGAAGCAGGCTCCATGCATGGAGCCTAATGTGGGACTTGATCCCCAGACTCTAGTATCACATCCTGAGCTGAAGGCAGATGTGCTCAACCACTGAGCCACCCAGGCGTCCCTCACCAGTGTAATTTAACAGTACTGGAAGTGCTAGCCTCAGCAATCAGACAACAAAAATAAACAAAAGGCATCCAAATCAGCAAGGAAGAACCCTACATTACTGGGACAAACTTTCACTGTTTGCAGATGACATACTGCAGATACTCTATGCAGAAAATCCGAAAGACTCCACCAAAAAAATTGCTAGGACTGTTACACAAATTCTGCAACATCACAGGATACAAAATCAATGTACAGAAATCTGTTGCATTTCCATACACCAATAACGAAGCAGCAGAAACAGAAATCAAGGAATTGATTCCACTTACAATTGCACCAAAAACCATAAGATACCTGTGAATAAACCTAACCAAAGAGGTGAAAGATTTGTACTCTGAAAACTATAAACACTGATGAAAGAAATTGAAGATGATACAAAGAAATGGAAGGACATTCCACGTTCATGGATTGGAAAAATAAATATTGTTAAAATGTCTATACTACCCAAAGCAATGTATACATTTAATGCAATCCCTATCAAAATACCAGCAGCATTTTTCACAGAGATAAGCAATCCTAAAATCTGTATGGAACCACAAGAGACCCCAAATAGTCAAAGCAATCTTGATAAAAGGTGGTTAAATAGGTGATGGGGATTAAGGAGTGCACTTGTGATAAGCACCGGGTGTTGTTCGTAAGTGTTGAATCATTAAATTTTACACCTGAAACTGATATTATGCTGTATGTTAACTAACTGAAATTTAAGTAAAAATTTAAAGGAAAAAATATTTAAAGAAAGGAAAAAACTGAATTATTTGTTTTATAAGTCAAACATATGGGCTTCCTCATGTTGCTAGCTTTTTAAAAACCTGTATTAGGCCATACTTTCCATTTCTTTATATGTCTCATAATTTCTATATTGAACTGGGTATTTTAAATAAAATAATGCGGCAACTCTGGAAATCTGATATCCTCTCAATGGTTTGTTGTAATTGTTGTAGCAATTCTTCTTGCTTTTTGTTTGTTTAGTGACTTTTCTGGAATATTTCTGTAAAGTGTTCATTCTTTTGTCATGTGTAGGCACTAAAGTCTCTTTTCATTTAGCTTAGTGGTCAGCTAATGATTGGAAGAGATCTCAAGTGAATTGAACAAATGAGTGTTCTATCATTTGCCAAGGGGTTTTGTATGTGTTAGGACATGCCTTCAACACTATGGCAGTTTAAAACTATGAATTAGCCTTCACTTCCTTCTTGTGTCAGTTTTCAAGGCCAGTGACAAGTGATAGATAATGGCCTTCTCAGACATTCACTTGGCTTTCTAGACTCCAAGGAATAGGCTGAATCTTTTCAAACCCCTCTAAGGACATCTAATCCAAAAGATTCTTTCTTTTTCTTTCTTTCTTTCTTTCTTTCTTTCTTTTCTTTTCGTCTAGCCTCTTATTGATACAACTAGTAACACATTTTTAGGCATCTGCATTGTTAACAATTGTCACTGATTATTTCCTAGAAAGGTTCTAGGGATAGAGCTTTCCTCATTGAGTGAGCAAGGTAAAATCAAGACAAATTCTGAGAATGGGGCTTTTTCCAGAGAGCTGCCAGACAGATCAGATAGTGACAGTTTTGTGGGAATGGGATTTTTTTTAAAGATTTATTTATTTATTCATGACAGATACACACACACACACACAGAGAGAGAGAGAGAGAGAGGGTGGGGGGGAGAGAGGCAGAGACACAGGCAGAGGGAGAATCAGGCTCCATGCAGGGAGCCCGACATGGGACTCGATCCTCAGTCTCCAGGATCACACCCTGGGTGGATGGCAGCACTAAACCTCTGGGCCACCGGGGCTGCCCGGGAATGGGATTTTGAGGGCATGAGTGAGCCCTCATGTTCTGTTCTAAAACTAATTTATGGTTATGGTTGTACACTCAGTAAAATTATTAATGATCATTGAACATTTGAAATTGGTGAATTTTATGTTAAAAATATAACTCAATATATATGTTTAAGATAATATAGACTAGCCATCAAAAGAAAAGACATAGGTATGTAACTTCCAACAGTTAGAAGGAAAGTAAATTAAGGAATGAAAAAAAATTGTAAAACAATCCACACCAAGGTAAAATCAATATGTAAAGAATCATTTAAAAGGTGAATTTGGAGGAGGGGCAAGATGGTGGAAGAGTAGGGTCCCCAAATCACCTGTCCCCACCAAATTACCTAGATAATCTTCAAATCATCCTGAAAATCTACGAATTCGGCCTCAGATTTAAAGAGAGACCAGCTGGAATGCTACAGTGAGAAGAGTTCGCGCTTCTATCAAGTATACAGAATCAGAAGATACTCCCACGTGTTTTTTGTTCTTTTTTATTTTGTTTTGCGTTATTTTTTTCCCTTTCTTTCTTTTTGATTTCTGATTGCTTCTTTTGTTTTCTGATTGAATTCCCCCCTCTTTCTTTCACCTTTCTTTCTTTTTCTTTCTCTTTTTCTTCTCCTTTTTCCCTTTTTTTCTTCTTTCTCTTTTTTCTTCTCTTTTCTTTCCTTCCCTCTCTTTTCTTCCTTTTCCCAATACAACTTGTTTTTGGCCACTCTGCACTGAGCAAAATGACTAGAAGGAAAACCTCACCTCAAAAAAAGATTCAGAAACAGTCCTCTCTCCCACAGAGTTACAAAATCTGGATTACAATTCAATGTCAGAAAGCCAATTTAGAAGCACTATTATACAGCTACTGGTGGCTCTAGAAAACAACCATAAAGGACTCAAGAGACTTCATGACTGCAGAATTTAGATCCAATCAGGCAGAAATTAAAAATCAATTAAATGAGATGCAATCCAAGCTAGAAGTCCTAACGAGGAGGCTTAACGAGGTGGAAGAACGAGTGAGTGACATAGAAGACAAGTTGATGGCAAAGAGGGAAACTGAGGGGAAAAGAGACAGACAATTAAGAGACCATGAAGACAGATTAAGGGAAATAAACGACAGCCTGAGGAAGAAAAACCTACGTTTAATTGGGGTTCCCGAGGGCGCCGAAAGGGACAGAGGGCCAGAATATGTATTTGAACAAATCCTAGCTGAAAACTTTCCGAATCTGAGAAGGGAAACAGGCATTCAGATCCAGGAAATAGAGAGATCCCCCCCCTAAAATCAACAAAAACCGTTCAACACCTCGACATTTAATAGTGAAGCTTGCAAATGCCAAAGATAAGGAGAAGATCCTTAAAGCAGCAAGAGAAAAAAAGTCCCTGACTTTTATGGGGAGGAATATTAGGGTAACAGCAGACCTCTCCACAGAGACCTGGCAGGCCAGAAAGGGCTGGCAGGATATATTCAAGGTCCTAAATGAGAAGAACATGCAACCAAGAATACTTTATGCAGCAAGGCTATCATTCAAAATGGAAGGAGAGAGAAAGAGCTTCCAAGACAGGCAGGAACTGAAAGAATATGTGACCTCCAAACCAGCACTGCGAGAAATTTTAAGGGGGACTCTTAAAATTCCCCTTTAAGAAGAAGTTCAGAGGAACAATCGACAAAAACAAGGACTGAATAGATATCATGGTGACACTAAACTCATATCTGTCAATAGTAACTCTGAACGTGAACGGGCTTAATGACCCCATCAAAAGGCGCAGGGTTTCAGACTGGATAAAAAAGCGGGACACGTCTGTTTGCTGTCTACAAGAGACTCATTATAGACAGAAGGACACCTACAACCTGAAAATAAAAGGTTGGAGAACCATTTACCATTCAAATGGTCCTCAAAAGAAAGCAGGGGTAGTCATCCTCATATCAGATAAATTAAAATTTACCCCGAAGACTATAGTGAGAGATGAAGAGGGACACTATCTCATACTCAAAGGATCTATCCAACAAGAGGACTTAACAATCCTCAATATATATGCCCCGAATGTGGGAGCTGCCAAATATTTAAACCAATTAATAACCAAACTGAAGAAATACTTTGATAATAATACACTTATACTAGGTGACTTCAATCTAGCTCTTTCTACCCTCGATAGGTCTTCTAAGCACAACATCTCCAAAGAAACGAGAGCTTTAAATGATACACTGGACCAGATGGATTTCACAGATATCTACAGAACTTTACATCCAAACTCAACTGAATACACATTCTTCTCAAGTGCACATGGAACTTTCTCCAGAATAGACCACATACTGGGTCACAAATTGGGTCTGAACGGATACCAAGAGATCGGGATAGTCCCCTGTATATTCTCAGACCACAATGCCTTAAAATAAGAAATTAATCCCAACAAGAAGTTTGGAAGGACCACAAACACGTGGAGGTTAAGGACCATCCTGCTAAAAGATGAAAGGGTGAACCAGGAAATTAAGGAAGAATTGAAAAGATTCATGGAAACTAATGAGAATGAAGATACAACCGTTCAAAATCTTTGGGATGCAGCAAAAGCAGTCCTGAGGGGGAAATACATCGCAATGCAAGCATCCATTCAAAAACTGGAAAGAACTCAAATTCAAAAGCTCACCTTACACATAAAGGAGCTAGAGAAAAAGCAGCAAATGGACCCCAGAAGAAGAGAGTTAATTAAAATTTGAGCAGAACTAAATGATATTGAGACCAAAACTGTGGAACAGATCAACAGAACCAGGAGTTGGTTTTTTGAAAGAATTAATAAGATAGATAAACCATTAGCCAACCTTATCAAAAAGAACAGAGAGGTGACTCAAATTAATAAAAACATGAATGAGAAAGGAGAGATCACTACCAACACCAAGGAAATACAAACGATTTTAAAAACATATTATGAACAGCTGTACGCCAATAAATTAGGCAATCTAGAAGAAATGGACGCATTCCTGGAAAGCCACAAACTACCAAAACTGGAGCAGGAAGAAATAGAAAACCTGAACAGGCCAATAACCAGGGAGGAAATTGAAGCAGTCCTCAAAAACCTCCCAAGACACAAGAGTCCAGGGCCAGATGGCTTCCCAGGGGAATTCTATCAAACGTTTTAAGAAGAAATCATACCTATTCTCCTAAAGCTGTTTGGAAAGATAGAAAGAGATGGAGTACTTCCAAATTCATTCTATGAGGCCAGCATCACCTTAATTCCGAAACCAGACAAAGACCCCACCAAAAAGGAGAATCACAGACCAATATCCCTGATGAACATGGATGCAAAAATTCTCAACAAGATACTAGCCAATAGGATCCAACAACACATTAAGAAAATTATTCACCATGACCAAGTAGGATTTATCTCCGGGACACAAGGCTGGTTCAACACTCGTAAAACCATCAATGTGATTCATCATATCAGCAAGAGAAAAACCAAGAACCATATGATCCCCTCATTAGATGCAGAGAAAGCATTTGACAAAATACAGCATCCATTCCTGATCAAAAGACTTCAGAGTGTTGGGATAGAGGGACCATTCCTCAACATCTTAAAAGCCATCTACGAAAAGCCCACAGCAAATATCATTCTCAATGGAGAAGCACTGGGAGCCTTTCCCCTAAGATCAGGAACAAGACAGGGATGTCCACTCTCACCACTGCTATTCAACATAGTACTGGAAGTCCTCGCCTCAGCAATCAGACAACAAAAAGACATTAAAGGCATTCAAATTGGCAAAGAAGAAGTCAAACTCTCCCTCTTCGCCGATGACATGATACTCTACATAGAAAACCCAAAAGCCTCCACCCCAAGATTGCTAGAACTCATACAGCAATTTGGTAGCGTGGCAGGATACAAAATCAATGCCCAGAAATCAATGGCATTTCTATACACTAACAATGAGACTGAAGAAAGAGAAATTAAGGAGTCAATCCCATTTACAATTGCACCCAAAAGCATAAGATACCTAGGAAAAAACCTAACCAAAGAGGTAAAGGATTTATACCATAAAAACTATAGAACACTTCTGAAAGAAATTGAGGAAGACACAAAGAGATGGAAAAATATGCCATGCTCATGGATTGGCAGAATTAATATTGTGAAAATGTCAATGTTACCCAGGGCAATTTACACATTTAATGCAATCCCTATCAAAATACCATGGACTTTCTTCAGAGAGTTAGAACAAATTATTTTAAGATTTGTGTGGAATCAGAAAAGACCCCGAATAGCCAGGGGCATTTTAAAAAAGAAAACCATAGCTGGGGGCATCACAATGCCAGATTTCAGGTTGTACTACAAAGCTGTGGTCATCAAGACAGTGTGGTACTGGCACAAAAACAGACACATAGATCAATGGAACAGAATAGAGAACCCAGAAGTAGACCCTGAACTTTATGGTCAACTAATATTCGATAAAGGAGGAAAGACTCTCCACTGGAAGAAAGACAGTCTCTTCAATAAATGGTGCTGGGAAAATTGGACATCCACATGCAGAAGAATGAAACTGGACCACTCCCTTGCACCATACACAAAGATAAACTCAAAATGGATGAGAGATCTAAATGTGAGACAAGAGTCCATCAAAATCCTAGAGGAGAACACAGGCAACACCCTTTTTGAACTTGGCCACAGTAATTTCTTGCAAGATACATCCACGAAGGCAAAAGAAACAAAAGCAAACATGAACTATTGGGACTTCATCAAGATAAGAAGCTTTTGCACAGCAAAGGATACAGTCCACAAAACTAAAAGACAACCTACAGAATGGGAGAAGATATTTGCAAATGACATATCAGATAAAGGGCTAGTTTCCAAAATTTATAAAGAACTTATTAAACTCAACACCAAAGAAACAAACAATCCAATCATGAAATGGGCAAAAGACATGAAGAGAAATCTCACAGAGGAAGACATAGACATGGCCAACATGCACATGAGAAAATGCTCTGCATCACTTGCCATCAGGGAAATACAAATCAAGACCACAATGAGATACCACCTCACACCAGTGAGAATGGGGAAAATTAACAAGGCAGGAAACCACAAATGTTGGAGAGGATGCGGAGAAAAGGGAACCCTCTTACACTGTTGGTGGCAATGTGAACTGGTGCAGCCACTCTGGAAAACTGTGTGGAGGTTCCTCAAAGAGTTAAAAATAGACCTGCCCTACGACCCAGCAGTTGCACTGTTGGGGATTTACCCCAAAGACTCAGATGCAATGAAACGCCGGGACACCTGCACCCCGATGTTTCTAGCAATGTCCACAATAGCCAAACTGTGAAAGGAGCCTCGGTGTCCATGGAAAGATGAATGGATAAAGAAGATGTGGTCTATGTATACAATGGAATATTACTCAGCCATTAGAAACGACAAATACCCACCATTTGCTTCCATGTGGATGGAACTGGAAGGTATTATGCTGAGTGAAGTAAGTCAATCGGAAAAGGACAAACAGTGTATGTTCTCATTCATTTGGGGAATATAAATAATAGTGAAAGGGAATATAAGGGAAGGGAGAAGAAATGTGTGGGAAATATCAGGAAGGGAGACAGAACATAAAGACTCCTAACTCTGGGAAACAAACTAGGGGTGGTGGAAGGGGAGGAGGGCCGGGGTGGGGGGGAATGGGTGACGGGCACTGAGGGGGACACTTGACGGGATGAGCACTGGGTGTTATTCTTTATGTTGGTAAATTGAACACCAATAAAAATTAATTTATTAAAGAAACAATTAAAAGAAATAAAAATAAAAGGTGAATTTGAAAAAATTAAAAATAAAATAAATAAAAAATAAAACGTGGATTTGAATGGGAGGAAGGGACGCAAAATCTTGAAGTGTGAAAAGTAATGAATTGCTCAAAAAATGATGGGGGCATGTCAAAATGACGCAGGACCAAACTTTAAAGAGCTCCTGGGATGCCTGGGTGGCTCATTGGTTGAGTGTCTGCCTTCGGCTCAGGACATGATCCCAGGGTCTGGGATCGAGTCCCACATGGGCTCCTTGTAGGAAGCCTGCTTCTCCCACTGCTTATGTCTCTGCCTCTCTCTTTCTCTCTCTCTCTCTCTCTCTCTCTGTGTGTGTCTCCTGTGAATAAATAAAATATTTAAAAATAAATAAATAGCTCCCAATTCCCAAATCTGGGATAATTTGAGCAAAAAGAAAAAAAATGAATACACAAATATCCCTGAATCCATCTGGACTTAAATAAATTGAATAAACAGAAAATAGGGGGAAAAGGAAATCAGCAAAATTCCAAATTAATAAATGTAGGCAGATTAATAGACATAGAAGACCACCATTTATGAAACAGCACAGGAAAAATTGTCTTGGGCCAGAAACCTCAATGGATGTTAAAATTATTGGGCATATGATGAGAAACAAGATATTTAGATATTCTCAAAGTATCTTTCCATGAGATATTTATTAATTTCAAAGGGAAAATTTCTCAGCGGAAAATCCTGGAATATAGCACTTTTTTTCTGGAAGTCATCACCTTAGCCAAGTATCAAGATAATAGATATACAGAGTATGTATCCCATAATAATGATGTATTGAAAAAGGCATGATGGGATGAGCACTGGGTGTTATACTGTATATTGGCAAATTGAACTCCAATAAAAAATATACATATACAAAAATTAAAAATAGCCAAAAAAAGAAAAAGGCATGATATCACTTTTATTGTGTTCTTGCCAAACTTGCATAATTTGGATTTGATGAACCGTCAGACAAACTGAAATTGAGAGACATTCCACAAAATAACTGGTCAGTATTCTTCAAAAGTGTCAAGATTATGAAATACAAAGAGAGACTGAGAAACTGTCAAAAATCAGAGTAGATTAAGGTGACATGACAACTAATGCAATATGGAATCCTGAACCCTACATTACTGGGACAATTGACAAAATTCAAATGTGGTCTGTAGATCACTTAATAATATTTATCAATGTTAATTTCCTGTTTTCCATAATTGTATTGTAAAATGTTAGCAATTGGGAAAGTTGGGTGAAATATATTCAGAGATTCTTTGTACTAAGTTTGCAACTTTTTTGTAAATCTGAAATTTTTTCAGAATGAATGAATGTGGAGAAAGGGGAACCCTCCTGCACTGTTGGAGGCGAAGCCACCCTGGAAAACATCATGCAGTTCCTCAAAAAGTTAAAAATAGAACTACTCTACTATCCAGAAGTTGTACTGCTAGGTATTTACCCAAAGAATAGAAAAATACTAATTCAGAGGGATACACGCAGCCCAGTGTTTATAGCAGCATTACTTACAATAGCCAGATTATGGAAATAGCCCAGGTGTCCAACAACCAATGAATGGATAAAGAAGATATGGTATATACACATATACAATGGAATATTCCTAAGCTATGAAAAAGATTGAAATCTTGCTATTTGCAACAACATGGATGGAGCTAGAAAGTATTATGCTGAGCAAAATAAGTCACTCAGAAAAAGACAAATACCATATGATTTCACTTGTATGTGGAATTTAAGAAACAAAACAAATGAGCAAAGAAAAAAAAAGATAGGCAAACCAAGAAACAGAACTAACTGATGGTTACCAGAGGGGAGGAGGTGGAAGTTGGGTTAAATAGGTGATGGGGATTAAGGAGTATGCTTGTTTTGATGAGCACAAGGTGTTGCATGGAAGTGTTGAATCACTATGTTGTACACCTGAAACTAATATTACACTGTATGTTAACTAGCTAGAATTTAAATAAAAACTTTTTTAAAAGAATGAATGTTCTAAAATTTTAGTTTAAAAAAGAAGTAATGGGCTTATAGTTCTAGTACCATGGTGACTAAAAGCTTTAAGTGGTCTTCCACAACAACTAGACCCTAGATATGATATGCTGTGCCTCTAGCAACAGGTAGGGGAACTTTCTGGCAATATCCCATCACTGCTGCCACCCAGCTGTATGAGCTGGACATGGGGTGCAGTTGGGAAAGCATGCCATTTGGGTGGTAATACTGTGTAATAGAGTATCCAGGAGTCATCTACTAGGGTTCAAAGCCTTATAGGCAAGGAGACTTTCCAGGACAAGAAATCAAACAGCTCTGAAGCCAGAGTAGCAGGGACCAGGGAAGTGCTGAGTTTCCATGAATCCTGAGTTCTTTGGCAATGATTTGTGTAGATAATGGCAATTGGAACAGCAAGGAGTTAGGTAAACTGAGTCTGAGACTCCAGCTCAGAGACAGACTTTCAAGAAAGAGGCTTATGTGATCCTAGAATGGGAATACCCACTTCTACCAGCAGAGTTTTTTTTTTAAGATTTTATTCATTTATTTATGAGAGACCCAGAGAAAGAGGCAGAGACACAGGCATAGGGAGAAGCAGGCTCCCCCTGGGGAACCCGATGTGGAACTCAATTCCCAGACAGAGGATCACACTCTGAGCTGAAGGCAGATGCTCAACTGCTGAGCCACTCAGGTGTCCCCTACCAGCAGAATTTGAACCAAGTTCTTTTGAAAAGAAAGTTTTCTCAAGTTAAACCCATAGCACTTACACTGATTAAATGGAACATGATTTCACAAATTAAGATTACCAAACACCAAATCCTCTCCATCAGTAAGAATCAGTAGAAATAAGATATTTTTTTAAAAAGTATGTAAATCTTTAGGATGACAGATGTTGGAATAATCCAGGATGTAATAGTTATTATAAAATGTTTGAAGAAATAGGGGCAGCCCAGGTGGCTCAAGCGGTTAAGCACTGCCTTCCGCCCAGGGCCTAATCTTGGATTCCAGGGATGGACTCAATGGAGTTGGTCAGGCTCCCTGCAGGGAGCCTCCTTCTCCCTCTGCCTGCCTTTCTCTGTGTCTCTCATGAATAAATACATAATTTTTTTTAAAAAAAGATTAGAAACGGTAACAAAGATAATTAGTGAATTGAAAGATAATATGGGAAGAATTTATTCCAAAAACACCATTGAGAGATACAGAGATGAAAAACATTAAAGAGGTTAAGAAATATGGAGAATAAGATGAGAAGATCAAACAAATGTTTAGAATCTTGGAGAAAGTGGAGACAGAAGAAGAGATAATATTGAAAAAAATAATGACAGCAATTTCCTGGTTGCAGTAATGCCATGCAAGGCTATTTGGATCAGTTATCCTACATAAAACTAAAAATGTATAAGGTTAAAAGGTATGAAATATACATCACACACATACACACTACACAATAGTATTGTGCATGTATGTGTATATGTGCATGTAAAAATCTTAGAAAAGTGAAGAACTGAAAAGATAGTTGGTAAACTTCCAGGTTATATTTGGGAGGCAGTGGGTGGCTTTTGCTTCACCGCAAAGCCTGAATACAAAGAGGTAGGAAGAATATCAGAATATCAAAGAAGCTTTTGCCTTGAGGGTATTTGTTCACAATTATGCCTCGTTTCTCTTCAATGGTAAGGGGAATGAAAGTGAAGGCTCAGCTCCTCCTTCTGGGCAAAGAAGATGGAGAATATCCTCCCTGTGTTAACTGGGGCCTCCAAAAATCTACACTGTCAGGGTAAGGGCAAACCAAAACTAAACTTCTTTCTTCAATTCCAGGGGTTATAGAGGAAGCCATACTAGCGTGTCAACCTATAATTAGATAACCAACTCCTTCTCATTCAAGAATGAGGGCAAATGAAGGCATGTTCTTAGAAACAACAAACTTAGAGGGTTGATCACCATTGTACTCTCACTAAGGATGATCCTATAGGGTGCACTTCTGGAGGAAATAAAGATCCCAAATGGAAGGGCTGAGGTGCAAGAAGGAATAATAAGGAGTAAAAAATATGTGGGTAAATGTAAGTAACACTGACCATATTAAGCAGTAATAATAATAATAAGGATCAAAAAATTAAAGTAACATGTAGGTTGGGCGGGAATAAAGGGAAATATTTAGGATGAAGGTAAAGGTTTAATTAACTTTAGACTTTGATCAGATGCAGGATAACAAGTTAAATAATAGAAACCAAGGATATAACTTCCAAACTAGTAGAGAGGGAAAAAATGGAGTGATAAAAATATTCAACCTAAAAGGAATAAAAAGCAAGATGGGAGAGAAAAGGAAATAGAATTGGTATCTGAAAAGAATGGAAAAAATGAGATGGAAGATATAAACCTCAATACATCAGTAACCATTTCAAAGGAAAATAGACTTAAATGTTCCAGTTAGGAGATAGAGATTATCACAGTGGATAAAACAAATAAGCAAAAGACAAAACAAAAAACAAAGTCTTTAACTTAATGAATAGTGTATATAAAAACATATAGCAAACCTCATATTTAGTTGGAGAATTAATAGGACCACTCCATTATGGTCAATAACAAGGAGTGCCTGGGTGGCTCAGTCAGTTAAGCGTCCAACTCGGTTTCAGCTCAGATCAGGATCTCATGGGTTGTGAGATTGAGCTCCATGATGGGCTCTGTGCTCAGTGGGGAGTCTGCTTGAAGATTCTCTCCCTCTGCCCCTCCCCTCACTCACTCACTCTCTCTTACTCTCTTTCTCAAAAAAATAAATAAATCTTTAAAAAAATTTTAAAAATAAATCAATAACAAGACAAGATTTCTTATGTCTTCTATCACAATGTTGTACTAAAGGACTTGACCTATGCGAAAATGGGGGAAAAAAGAGTCTAAGACTCAGGAAAGAAAGAATGACAAAATTGCCATTATTATTATTATTCAATATAATTGTGCACATAGAATATCTACAAATTATTAGGCCTAATAAGAAATTTCACTAGGGTATCTGGATAAAGATCAACATATAAAAAATAATAGCTATTTAATTTTTTTAATTAAAATATTTAAAATATGTTATTAAAATATTTTATCTATTCATTCATGAGAGACACACACACACACAGAGACAGAGACACAGGAAGAGGGAGAAGCAGGGTCCATGCAGGGAGTCCGATGTGGGACTCAATTCTGGATTCCGGGATCGCACCCTGAGCCAAAGGCTGATGCTCAACCGTTGAGCCACCCAGGCATCCCAATAATAGCTATTTTAAAATGAAACATTAAAATGAGCTCATTCACAGTGAGAAGGGAACAAACCTATTCACAGTAATAAGCAGAGGGGGGGCAAATGACATAGTTGATGTATATGTTTTTTCTTGCTGCATAACAAACTTAAATAAACTTAGAGGCTTAAAATGACACATTTATTATCATGGTTTCTGTGGACCAGGAGTCTGGATACAGCTGAGCTGGATTCTCTGCTCAGGGTTTCATCAAAATGCAATTAAGGTTTTGGCAGTGTCTGTGGTCTCATCTTGGACTCAGGGTCTTCTTCTTGTTGTTGTTTTAAAGATTTTATTTATTTATTTATTTATTTATTTATTTATTTATTTATTTATTTAAGAGAGAGACCACAAGCTGGGGGAGAGGCAGAGAGAGAGGAAGCACACTCCCCACTGAGCAAGGAGCCCGATGTGAGGCTCGATCCCAGGACTTTGGGATCATGACCTGAGCCAAACAGACACTTAACCAATTGATCCACCAGGTGCCCCATCAGGGTCCTCTTCTAAGCTTACATGATTGTTGGCAGAATTCAGTTCCTTGTTGTTCTAGAATTTGAGGGCCCTAATTTCTTGCCATCAGCTAAAGACACTCTCATTTCCTAAAAGCCATCTTCAGGTCCGACCTGTAAGGCCTCCCTCTCATGGTATATCACCTTACTCCTTCAATGCCACCAGGGGAATCTCACTTCAGTCTACTACGATGGAGTCTTACATAATGTAATGTAATCATGCGAGTGACTGTTCCATCACTTTTGCTAATGTCATTTAATCAAGGGAGCAACTATCCCATCGTATTCATACTCACACTCAAGGGAAGGTGATTATACAGGATATGCATACCAGCAGGTGGAAATCTTGAGGGCCATTTTCAAATCCTGCCTACCAACTTAAGAATAAATATAACAGAAAAATATGGGAAACATTTTTGGGAAAAATGTGAAATATAGGCCATCAAAACTCTACTCAAATAAGTGGAGAGCTATAAAAACTTTGTACAGTAAGATTTATATCATAAAACTACTATCCCCAATTAATCTCTAAGTTAAATTAAATTCCAAATCCAATAGGATTTTCTCAGACTGATTCTAAAATTCATATGAAATAGATTTGTTGAAGAATAATTAGTACAGTTATGAAAAAAGAATGAGGAAAAAAGTGACTCATTTTACCAGATATCGAGATTTGTTTTACAGTTATAGTAATTAGAATAGATTCTGGTGAAGAGAGAGCCAAATGGATTACTGAAAGAGAATAGAAAACCCAGAAACAAGTCCATGGAAATTAGAATATTATAAAAATGGCATTTCAAACAGTTGGGAAAGGAAAGAATACTCAACAAATGATATCGGAACAACGTATTCTTTTTTTTTTTTTAAGATTTTATTTACTTATTCATGAGAGACACACAGAGAGAGAGAGGCAGAGACACAAGCAGAGAGAAGCAAGCTCCATGCAGGGAGCCCGAGGTGGGACTTGATCCCGGGACTCCAGGATCACGCCTTGGGCCAAAGGGAGATGCTCAACTGCTGAGCCATACAGCCGCTCCCAGAACAACACATATTCTTATATGGAAAGAATAAAATTAGATCACTACTTTATATCTTACACAGAGAACAATTCTAGATGGACCAAAGCTCTAACGATGAAAAGCGAATTTCAAAACCTAATAGAAAAAAAAATCTGAAAAAACAATATGACCTTGGAGTAGGATATTTTTTAAATCACTAATCCTAATGACACACTATTTTTTGTATATATATTCTTTTTCTATATTTCTTTATGGAGTTCGATTTGCTAACATATACCATAAAACTCAGTGCTCATCCCGTCAAGTGCCTCCCTCAGTGCCCATCACCCAGTCATCACATCCTCCCGCCCATCTCCCTTTCCACTACCCCTAGTTCATTTCCCAGAGTTAGGTGTCTGTCATGTTCTGTCACCCTCACTGATATTTCCCACTCATTTTCTCTTTTTTATAACCTTTCACTATTTTTTATATTCCCCAAATGAATGAGGTCATGTTTGTACTTTTCCGATTGACTTACTTCACTCAGCATAATACCCGGCATTTCCATCCACATTGAAGCATAAGGTGGGTATTCGTCGTTTCTAATGGCTGAGTAATATTCCATTGTATACATAGACCACATCTTCTTTATCCATTCATCTTTCGATGGATACTGAGGCTCCTTCCACAGTTTGGCTATTGTGGACATTGCTGCTGTGAACATCGTGGTGCAGGTGTCCCGGCGTTTCACTGCATCTGTATGTTTAGGATAAATCTCCAGCAGTGCAATTGCTGGGTCATAGGGTAGCTCTATTTTTCACTCTTTGAGGAACCTTCACACAGTTGTCCAGAGTGGCTGCACCAATTCACATTCCCACCAACAGTGCAAGAGGGTTCCCCTTTCTCCACATCCTCTCCAACATTTGTTGTTTCCTGCCTTGTTAATTTTCCCCATTCTCACTGGTGTGAGGTGGTATCTCATTGTGGTTTTGATTTGGATTTCCCTGATGGCAAGTGATGCAAAGCATTTTCTCATGTGCTTGTTGGCCATGTCTATGTCTTCCTCTGTGAGATTTCTGTTCATGTCTTTTGCCCATTTCATGATTGGATTGTTTGTTTCTTTGCTGTTGAGTATAATACATTCTTTATAGGTCTTGGATACTAGCCCTTTTTCTGATAGGTCATTTGCAAATATCGTCTCCCATTCTGCAGGTTGTCTTTTAGTTTTGTGGACTGTTTCTTTTGCTGTGCAGAAGCTTTTTATCTGGATTAAGTCCCGATAATTCATTTTTGCTTTTGTTTCCCTTGCCTTCATAGATGTATCTTGCAAGAAGTTGCTGTGGCTAAGTTCAAAAAGAGTTTTGCCTGTGTTCTCCTCTAGGATTTGGATGGAATCTTGTCTCACATTTCGATCTTTCATCCATTTTGAGTTTATCTTTGTGTATGGTGTAAGAGAATGGTCTAGTCTCATTCTTCTGCATGTGGCTGTCCAATTTTCCCAGCACCATTTAATGAAGAGACTGTCTTTCCTGCTTTGTCAATATGAGTTGACCACAGAGTTGAGGGCCCATTTCTGGATTTTCTATTCTGTTCCATTGATCTATGTGTCTGTTTTTGTACCAGTACCACACGGTCTTGCTGATCACAGCTTTGTAGTAAAACCTGAAATCAGGCATTGTGGTGCCCCTGGCTCTGGTTTTCTTTCTTTCTTTTTAAAAATTTTTTTTATTTATTCATGAGAGACACAGAGAGAGAGAGAGAGAGAGAGAGAGAGAGAGAGAGGCAGAGACACAGGCAAAGGGAGAAGCAGGCTCCATGCAGGGAGCCTGAGGTAGGAATCAGTCCCGGGTCCCCAGGATCAGGCCCCAGACTGAAGGCGGCGCCAAACCGCCAAACCGCTGAGCCATATTCAATATTCCCCTGGCTATTTGGGGTCTTTTCTGATTCCACACAAATCTTAAGATTATTTGTTCCGACTATCTGAAGAAAGTCGATGGTATTTTGATAGGGATTGCATGGAATGTGTAAATTGCCCTGGGAGGCATTGACATTTTCACAATATTAATTCTTCCAATCCACAAGCATGGAATATTTTTCCATCTCTTCATGTCTTCATCCGTTTCTTTCAGAAGTGTTCTGTAGTTTTTAGGGTATAGATCCTTATCTCTTTGGTTAGGTTTATTCCTCCTAGGTATCTTAAGCTTCTGGGTGCAGTTGTAAATGGGATGAATTCCTTAATTTCTCTTTCTTCAGTCTCAGTGTATAGAAATGCCACGGATTTCTGGGCATTGATTTTGTATCCTGCCACACTGCCGAATTGCTGTATGAGTACTAGAAATCTTGAGGTGAGGTCTTTTGGTTTTCTTTTTTTTTAAGATTTTATTTATTTATGAGAGAGAGAGAGAGAGAGAGAGAGAGAGAGAGAGAGAGAGAGAGGCAGAGACACAGGCTGAGGGTGAGGGAGAAGCAGGCTTCATTTAGGGAGCCCAGCGTGGGACTCAATTCCGTGTCTCGAGGATCACACCCTGGGCTGAAGCTGGCGCTAAACCGCTGAGCCACCAGGGCTGCCCTGGAATGCCTTTTATTTCTTTTTGTTGTCTAACTGCTGAGGCTAGGACTTCTAGTACTATGTTCAATAGCAGTGGTGAGAGTGGACATCCCTGTCGTGTTCCTGATCTTAGGGGTAAGGCTCCTAGTGTTTCCCCATTGAGAATGATATTTGCTGTGGGCTTTTCATTGATGACTTTTAAGATGCTGAGGAATGTTCCCTCTATCCCTACACTCTGAAGAGTTTTGATCAGGAATGGATGCTGTATTTTGCCAAATGCTTTCTCTGCATCTATTGAGAGGATCCTATGGTTCTTGTTTTTCTCTTATTGATATGATCTGTCATGTTGATTGTTTTACAAGTGTTGAGCCAGCCTTGCATCCGGGGGATAAATCCCACTTGGTAATCGTGAATAATCTTCTTAATGTACTGTTGGATCCCATTGCCTAGTATCTTCTTGAGAATGTTTGCATCTGTGTTCATCAGGGATATTGGTCTATAATTCTCCTTTTTGGTGGGGTCTTTGTGGGGTTTTGGAATTAAGGTGATGCTAGCCTCATAGAACGAGTTTGAAAGTACTCCATCCCTTTCTATCTTTTGGAACAGCTTTAGTAGAATCAGTGGTTGTTTCTTCTTTAAACATTTGATAGAATTCCCCTGGGAACCCATCTGGCTCTGGACTTTTGTGTCTTGGGTGGTTTTTGATGACTGCTTCAATTTCCTCCCTGATTATTGTCCTGTTCAGGTTTTCTGTTTCTTCCTAGTCCAGTTTTGGTAGTTTGTGGTTTTCCAGAAATGCATCCATTTCTTCTAGATTGTCTAATTTATTGGCCTATAGCTGCTCATAATATGTTTTTAAAATCATTTGTATTTCCTTGGTATTGGGTGTGATCTCTCCTTTTTCATTCGTGATGTTATTAGTCTTTTCTCTTTTGTTTTTAATAAGGCTGGCTAATGGTTTATCTATCTTATTAATTCTTTCAAAGAACCAACTCCTGGTTTTGTTGATCTGTTCCACAGTTCTTCGTGTCTCTATTTCATTGAGTTCTGCTTGATTCTTTATTAACTCTCTTTTTCTGCTTGGTGTAGGTTTCATTTCCTGTTCTTTCTCCAGTTTCTTTAGGTGTAACGTTAGCTTTCGTATTTGACTTTTTTCCAATTTTTTGAGGGATGCTTGTATTGTGATGTATTTCCCTCTCAGGACTGCTTTTGCTGTATCCCAAAGATTTTGAAGGGTTGTATCTTCATTCTCATTAGTTTCCATGAATCTTTTTAATTCTTCTCTAATTTCCTGGTTGACCCTTTGATCTTTTAGCAGGATGCTCTTTAACCTCCACGTGTTTGAATTTCTTCCAAATTTCTTCTTGTGATTGAGTTCAAGTTTCAAAGCATTATGGGTTGAAAATATGCAAGGGACAATCCTAATCTTTTGGTATTGGTTAAGACCCGATTTGTGACCCAGTATGTGGTCTATTCTGGAGAAAGTTCCATGTGCACTTGAGAAGAATGTATATTCAGTTGCATTTGGATGTAAAGTTCTGTAAATAACTGTGAAATCCATCTGGTCACAGTGTATCATTGAAAGCTCTTGTGTCTTTGGAGATGTTGTGCTTACAAAATCTTTCAATTGCTGAAAGCATCGTGTTGAAGTCTCCCAGTAGTAGTGTATTATTATCCAAGTATGTCTTTACTTTGGTTGTTAATTGATTGATATACTTGGCAGTTCCCACATTGGGTCATAAAGATTCATGTTTGTTACATCCTCTTGTTGGATAGATTCTTAAGTATGATATAGTGTCCCTCTTCATCTCTTACTACAGTCTTTGGGATAAACTTTAATTTATCTTATGTGAGGATTGCTACCCCTGCTTTCTATTTGGGATCATTTGAATAGTAAATGGTTCTCCAACCTTTCATTATGCATTCTGGAGGTGTCCTTAGGTCTAAAATGAGTCTCTTGTAGACTGCAAATAGGTGGGTCTGGCTTTTTTAATCCAGTCTGAAACCCTGTGTCTGTTGATGGGATCATTAAGCCCATTCACGTTCAGAGTTACTATTGAAAGATATGAATTTAGTGTCATCATGATACCTATTCATCCCTGTTTTTGTGAATTGTTTCTTTGGGCTACCTCTTTCTTTTACAGAGTTCCCCTTAATATTTTTTGCAGAGCTTGTTTGGTGGTCACATATTCTTTCACCTTCTGCCTATCATAGAAGCTCTTTATCTCTCCTATTCTGAATGAGAGCCTTGCTGGATAGAGTATTCTTGGCTGCATATTCTTCTCCTTTAGGACACTAAATATATCCTGCCAGCCCTTTCTGGCCTGCCATGTTTCTGCGGAGAGGTCTGCTGTTAATCTACTATTTCTCTCCATATAAGTTAGGGATCACTTGTCTCTTGCTGCTTTAAGGATTTTCTCTTTATATTTGGAAGTTGCAAGTTTCAGTATTAAATGTCGAGGTGTTGAATGGGTTTTTTTGATTTAAGGGGGGATCTCTCTATCTCCTGGATATGAATGCCTGTTTCCCTCCCCACGTTATGGAAGTTGTCAGCTATGATTTGTTTAAATATGCTTTCTCTTCCTCTGTCCCTCTCAGCGTCCTCTGAAACCCCAATTAAATGTAGATTTTTTCCTTCTGAGGCTGTCATTTATTTCACTTAACCTTTCCTCATGGTCTTTTAATCATTTTTCTCTTTTTTTCCTCAGCTTCCTTCCTAGCCATCAACTTGTCTTCTATGTCATTCACTCTCTTCTACCTCATTTAGCCTCGTCATTAGGAACTCCAGTTTGGATTGCATCTCATTTAATTGATTTTTAATTTTGGCCTGATTTTATCTAAATTCTGCAGTCATGAAGTCTCTTGAATCCTTTATGCTTTTTTCCAGAGCCACCAGTAGCTTTATAATTGTGCTTCTGAATTCACTTTCTGACATCGAATTGTAATCCAAATTCTGTAACTCTGTGGCAGAAAGCACTTTTTCTGATTCTTTCTTTTGTGGTGAGTTCTTCTTTCTAGTCATTTTGCTTAGTGCAGAGTGGCTAAAAACAAGTTTTACTGGAAAAAGGAAGAAAAAATTTTAAAAAATAGGAGGAGTACCCTCTGGTTCTATATACTGTAAATCCCTCGACTTCCCCTGGAGTTTTTCAGTGCTGCTAGGTCCAGAACTGCTCTTCTCCTGTCCTTCCAGCTGGTCTCTGGGAGAGGAACCTGCTGTGCTGATTCTCAGGTGTGTGTACCTGGGGGAGCTGCTCCACCCCCACCAGGTGCCAGGTTCAACAGAAGCTGTTTACTCCATGAGGCCCATGTTCCCTGGTTGGTCCCGCTTCATCCCAGGCAGTGGGCGACACAAGGAAGAACAACACCACTGGCGGCGGCCAGCTCTCCAGCTCTGGAGTCAGCTCCTGCAGTCTCCCAGTCCACACTGGCCTGGATACTCCAGGGGGCGGGGGGCGCTGATCTGCACAGCTCAGGGGCGCCCGGCGGCAGGAGAGTCCTTGCTGTCCTGTGCCCTTGCTGCCTCCGCCTGTCTGGGGGGATCGCAGGATCGTGGGCTGTCTGCTTGGCGCCCTAGGATCTGGGGCCTGTGCTGCCGGAATTGCGCCCTGGGACCACAGCTTCCAAAGGCAGCAGGGCGCAGCCCCCTCCGTCCAGAGCCACCACCTGAGCTTCTCCCGAGGTCCCACCGGGTGCATGCTCCAACCCTTTACCGAGATCGACTCACACTCTGTGGCGTACTCTTCCCCGGGGTGCACTTCCTCTGTTAGTGACCCTGGGAACCTGGAGACTCCACTGCCCCTCCTGTGGTTCTGCCTGAGTTCCCTGCTAAGCACCTTTCTGTCCGGGAAGAATCTGGTGCGGATTTTTTTTTTTTTTTTTTTTTTTTTTTTTTTTTGGTGCGGATTTTTAAAGTTCCTGCTTCTCTGGGACTGGGCTTTCCAGTCCCGAGATGCTTTCAGTGCCGGCCTTAGCCCGGCTCCTCACGGGTGCCCCTCCCCCACTGAATTCTTTTTTTTTTTCTGCCTTCCTACCTTGTTAGAAGGGAAAGCCCTTCTCTCTGTAGTGTTCTGGCTGTTCTCTCTTTAACTCTCAAGTCGAACTCATAGGTTTTCAGGATGATTTGAAAGTTATCTAGGTAATTTGGGGGGAACGGGTGACTTGGGGACCCTACTCCTCCACCATCTTGCAGGATATTTTTCATTAACCAGGTTACAAAAAGCCCAACTATAGAGGAAAAGAATTATTTTGACTTTATTCAAATTAAACCTCTTATAATATGATAGCACTATAACCAAATTTATAAGACAAGTGCCAGTCTGGGAAAAGACACTTGTAACACATATAACAGACAAAAATTAAAAACTGGTATAAAGAATTCCAACAGCACAATAAGAAAAAGGCAAAACTCAACAGATAAAGAAACAACATATATTAAAAGACTATTACAGAAAAGGAAAACCAAATGTAAAGATAATCTCACTAAATATCAAGAAAATATTAAATAAAATAATGAAAAACCATTTTGCATCCATCACACTGGCAAAAAGTTTCTCTTCTGATACAGAATATGTGGAACAACAGAAATCCTTATGTACCTCTATTGGAAGTGTAAATTGAGAGAATGATTTTGGAAAGAATTTTGACACTATTTAATGATATATAAGGTATGTTTACCATATTACCCAGTAATTTCACACCTACCTATTTTCCCTAGAGAAATTCTCCAACATGTGCACAAGGAGAATGTACTAAAATGTTCCTCATAGCATTGTAATAGTGTAAAATTGGATAATATGAAAATACCTTCAATAAGTAAATGGGCAAATAAAATGTGGTATAGTCCTACAATCAAATATTACACAGTAGCTAAAAGAAATGAACTAGATATATGTATTATCAATATTTGACCGAAAAAGCAAGTTATAATGTAACATATATGTTATTAATATATATTTAAATATAATATATGTGATAAATATATGCTTATATATGTTTATATAAATATATATTTAACAATTTAATATATTATTAAATATGTATTATGGTCTGAAGCTTTTAAGTTAAAAATGTATAATGCTATACTTTATTGCTTATAGAGATATAAATGTATGTAAATAATATTAAATATTCATTTATTGAATAGTATTAAATTAGATAGTTTGAACAACAAATTCACAATAGTGTTTGTACCTGCCTGGGAACAGAAGAATAGGATTGAGGATTCATGGACAAAGCATACTTCAACTTAATTATTGAATTGCTTTTATCACTTTTAAAAACACAGATTTGAAGTAGAATCAATTAAACTTTAACAATGAAAAATCCTGGGGTGTGTGATTGTTTGTTGTATTATTCTTTGTACTTTTCTGTATTTTTAAATTATAAAATAGAATATACCATAGAAGACAAAATTAGAAATTCTCCCCAAATGATGCTAGCAGACAGGATCACGTTTTGGAAATACTTACAGGATGTTTGTGATAAGCAGCAACCAAAAATATAAAGGGAACAAAAGAAAAGGAGCTAATATGCATTATCACTGTGCTGTTCCCATGGATATGCTACTTAGGTATTCTTGTCTATTTGTAAATCTTAATAGTCTTCCCAAAGCTCAAAACAATATAAGATGACTAATACATCATTAATATTCCTATGTGTTCTATTAGAACAAAACTATAAGGCCCTGGGCAGCAGCTGTATAAAATATCATATTTTATAGGAAGATAAAGAACATAGGTACACAATTATTGAAAACCTTGCATATCAAAACAAGATTCCCAAAGAGGAATCTAATAGAAGCTGTCTTATCTGATGCAATTACAACTGCAAACAGTCAGCAAATGGGAAAAGTCAGTAAAGCAGAGAATCAGAGCCATGATATATTAAATATATTAATACATTAAAACCTTTACTTTAACATATAAATGTATATGTTTATCATACTTTAACATAAAAACATTCATTCACCAATCCGTATTTAAGATCAAGGATTTTTCTTTGTGTATGCTCCCATTAAGCCTTAAGGCCTTATTCCTCATTTTTCCTATACATACCACACTACGTGAATTATCAGTGAGTTATACTTTTGGTTTCTTCAAAGTGTAGCAAGAACCTAAAGAGGATTCTGAAACAATCTGAGAGCAGAATCTTTTCAGAATTTTAAGAGTGGCTAATAATGTTGAATGTATTTTTATATCTTCATTTGCCATTTCTTTTCTTGAGAAAAGAAATTTCTTCATGTGTGTTTCCATTTAACACCCTGTTTAATACATATTGTTGATTCATTATGATTGAACTCACAGCCAACAGCACTATAACTCATGCCCAAATAAAGCTTATCTAACACATGTAATTTTTCCATAAGGCATATCACAGCCTTCTTGTACTTAGAAACACTAGACAGCAAACCCTATCAAAATACCATCAACATTTTTCACAGAACTGGAACAAAAAATCCTAAAATTTGTATGGAACCAGAAAAGACTCCAAATAATCAAAGGAATGTTGGAAAAAAAAAACAAAGCTGGAGGCATCACAATTCTGGACTTCAAGCTGTATTAAAAAGCTGTTATCAGCCACTCTGGAAAACTGTGTGGAGGTTCCTCAAAGAGTTAAAAATAGAGCTACCCTACGACCCAGCAATTGCACTGCTGGGGATTTACCCCAAACATACAGAGGCAGTGAAACGTCAGGACACCTGCACCCCAATGTTTATAGCAACAATGTCCACAATAGCCAAACTGTGGAAGGAGCCTCAGTGTCCATCAGAAGATGAATGAATAAAGAAGATGTGGTCTATGTATACAATGGAATATTACTCAGCCATTAGAAATGACAAATACCCACCATTTGCTTCAACGTGGATAGAACTGGAGGTTATTGTCCTGAATGAAGTAAGCCAATTGGAGAAGGACAAACATTATATGGTTTCATTCATTCGGGGAATATAAAAAGTAGTGAAAGGGAATAAAGGGGGAAGGAGAGAAAATGAGTGGGAAATATCAGAGAGGGTGACAGAACATGAGAGACTCCTAACTCTGGGAAATGAACAAAGGGTAGTGGAAGGGGAGATGGGCTGGGGGATGGGGTGACTGGGTGATGGGCAATGAGGGGGGCACTTGACAGGATGAGCACTGGGTGTTATACTATATGTAGGCAAATCAAACTCCAATAAAAATATACCCAAAAAAGAGAATAATACTTTTTAAAAAGCTGTTATCAAGTATGGTACTGGTACAAAAACAGACACATGGACCAATGGAACAGAATAGAGAACCCAGAAATGGACCCTCAACTCTATGGTCAACTAATCTTCAGCAAAGCAGGAAAGAATATCCAATGGAAAAAAGGACAGTCTCTTCAACAAATTGTGTTGGGAAAATTGGACAGCCGTATGCAGAAGAATTAAATTGGACCACTGTCTTACATCAGACACAAAAATAAACTCAAAATGGAAAGAAGACCTAAATGTAAGACATGAATCCATCAAAATCATAGAGGAGAACACAGGTAACAACCTTTGTGACTTTGGCCACAGAAACTTCTTGCTAGACATGTCTCCAAAGGCAAGGGAAATAAAAGCAAAAATGAACTATTGGGACTTGATCAGGATAAAAAGATTCCACACAGAAAAGGCAAAAGTCTACAAAACAAAAAGGCAAAACAAAACAAAACAAAACCCTAAAAGGCAATCTATGTAAAGGGAAAGGATATTTGCAAATGACTTCTCAGATAAAGGCTAGTATCCCAAATCTATAAAGAACTTAACAAACTCAACACCCAAAAAACAAAATCCAGTTAAGAAATGGGCAGAAGACATGAACAGACACTTCTCCAAGGAAGAAAAATAAGCAGCTAACAGACATGAAAAAATGCTCACCATCCCTCAGCATCAAGGAAATACAAATCCACAATGAGATACTACCTCATACCCTTCAGAATGGCTCAAATTAACAGGTCAGGAAACAATAGATACTGACAAGGATGTGGAGAAAGGGAAACCCTCTTACACTGTTTGTGGGAATGAAAACTTTCCAGAATACAGCCACTCTGGCAAACAGTGTAGTTCCTCAAGAAGTTAAAAATAGAGCTATCCTGTGATCCAGCAATTGCACTACTAGGTATTTATCCAAAGGATACAAACATAGTGATTCAAAGGGGCACATGTGCCCTCATGTTTGTAGCAGCAATGTCCACAATAGCCAAAATATGGAAAGAGCCCAGATGACTATTGACAGAGTAATGGATAAAGATGTGGTATATATACACAATGGAATATTACTAAGCCATCAAAAATAATGAAGTCTTGCCATTTGCAATGATATGGATGGAATTAGAGGATATTATGCTAAGCAAAATAAGTCAGTTATAGAAAGACTTTGTCACCATATGATTTCACTCACATGTGGAATTTAAGAAGCAAAACAGATGAAGACAAATGAAGTAAAGGAAAAATAAGATGAAAACAGAGAGGGAGGCAAACCATAAGAGACTCTTTTTTTTTTTTTTTTCCATAAGAGACTCTTAACTATGGGAAACAAACTGAGGGTTGCTGGAGGGGAGATGGGTGGGGGAAGGCATTAAGGAGGGCACTTGAAGTAATGAGCATTGGGTGTTGTATGCAATTGAATCACTGAATTCTACTTATGTAACTAATTATACAGTACATGTTAATTAAATTGAATTTAAATTAATAAATTGAAAAAAGAAACACTAGACAGCACTTTAGCACTAAGTTTGGGGGCCATTTTAAACAGTAAACCACCATATGAATAATGGAACATGGGATTTTGAGGGCAGTGAAATTATTTTGCATGATACTGCAATGATGGGTACGTGATATTGTGCCTTTTGCAAAACCAATAGAATTATACAACACAAATTATACAACACAAAGAGTGAACCCTAATGCAACTTATGGACTTTAGTTAAGGAAAACGTATCTATATCAGTTCTTCAGTTGTAACAAATGTACTGCACTAATGAAAGATACTAATAATGGGGGAAATTGGGTGAGGGGAGAGGGAGTATATGGGAACTGTCTATACATTCTGTACAACTTTCCTACAGACCTAAAACTTCTCTAAGAAGAAAATCTATTAATTAAAAATGTAATCAATTGACCATAAAAAATAAACAGTAAACCAGCAACAAAAATCACAAAAACGTGAAAAACATGTCACTAAATATACCACAGAGAGGGCATTTGTTTACAGTATGAGAAAACACGAAGGCAGAATATCATCTTTTTTGTCTTCTACTGGGAACATGCACATTAGGCAATCCAAAAATTTTTAAAGATTTTATTTATTTATTTGAGAAAAGAGAGAGAGCACACAAGCCAGAGTGAGGGCCAGAGGGTAAAGGAGAAGTAGACTCCCAGCTGCGTGGGTAGCCTAATGTGGGCCTTGATCCTAGGACCCTGAGATTATGACCTGAGCTGAAGGAAGATGCTTAATCCACTGAACCACCCTGGTGCCCCTGGTAACCCAAAGTTTTTGCCACTCTGCTAATCCACATGTCTGCAAATAACTGAGAGTACTGCAAGTATTGATTTTAGGGTGACAAATAAATTTTAGAGAGTAAGTGAATTCATAAATATAGGATCCATGAATAATGAGAATTGACTGACTATTCAAGATCACTCCATAGGAAGTCTAATAAGGATGCCGCACCTGGCATATCACCACTATCAAAGATCTCTTCGTGCTGCTATCAATTCTGTGAATAATTTCTCAACATTTTCTGTCACTCTGCATCACTGTCTTAAGATTCAATGTTGTAATGGAAGCACCTTATGAGAAAAACCCAGGGCCCTCTCTCTTACCAAGATTCATAATGGGAGATGATTTTTGCATAGAAAGGGTGTTCTGATGTTAGATAATACCCACAGTGATAAATGCTGAAGTTTACCACTTTGCTCAAAGTCTGCATACACCCTACTTTGCATGTTTACACTTCATATTTTAAATTGCTCCCACCTAAAATCATGCAGTTAAAATTCCAAAAACTGAAAATAGGCTCATTCTCTCCCTAAAATGAGAGACATCTCAAAGTCTTATCATTTACTCTATCTGGCTCCAGTTCCAGGATAGCTATGTAATGTTCATTCTTCCTCTAGCTCTGCTGCAAATACTATCACAATATACTGAAACTATGGTATAAAAGGTAAAGTTCACTCTTGCTACTAGCATACCCCACATAAAGTAATGGGCAAAAAAAGAAGAAAAGAAGGAAAAGGGAGATTTATTAAAATATATTAAAACATATGTGGCATAATAAAAACTAAATTCAGGTGGTGTCTATAATTCACAGTCTTATACCTGGTGAAGATGTAATTTATACAAAAATAATGGTACAAAAGGAAGGGAAAACAGGAATATATTGGAGCACAGCTTTGTACATTATTGAAATTAGTATGGAATCAATTCAAAGTCTATTGTTTAAAATACAGGTGTTCATTTTAATCCCCAAAATAATTATAAAATACCTCAAAATGTATAAAAAGATGGTTCTGGTCCAAGATGGTGATGTAGGAAGACCCTGAACTCACCTCTTTCATGGAACACACTAAATTACACCTCCTATTTATAGACAATTCCTCCTGAAGAAGAGAGGGGGGCAGGCAACTGAACAGCTTCTGCACAACAAAAGATAGAGAGAATGACAAAAGAAAATAGCAAGAGAGATAGAGACATGGGTGCCCACTGCATGGCTGGTGGGACCCCCAGATCCCACTAGCCACAGATCCAGCGAGCCAGCAAAAGTCATTAATCACATACAGTCTACATAGGGAAGAATCATACATGAGACTATTCCTTCAAGTTAAGGAGAAGCATCTGTTCCATCTAATCCATAAAAACAAACACAGAAAAATCAATCAAAATAAGGAGACAGGAATATGCTCCAAAAGAAAGAACAAGACAAAAACCTCAGAAAAAGAGTTAAATGAAACACAGATAAGAAATATGCCTGATAAAGAGTTTAAAGTAATGCTCATAAAGATATTCACTGGATTGGAGAGAAAGGTGAAAGAACTCAGTGAGACCTTCAATAAAGTGATAGAAAATATATAAAAAAGAACAAATCAGAGTTGAAAAATGCAATAACTGAAATAAAAAACACACTAGAGGGAATCAATAGTAGACTGGTGGATGCAAAAGAATGTATCAGCAATCTGGAAGACAGGGCAATGGAAAGCACCAAGCTGAACAACAAAAAGAGAAAAGAATTTTTTAAAATGAGGATAGGCTAACAGATCTGTTGGACAACATCAGGCAAGCAAACACTTGCATTATAGGGGTCCCAGAAGGAGAAAAGACAGAGAAAAGAGTAGACAACTTATTTGAAGAGATAATAGTTGCAAACTTCCTTAACCTAGGGAAGGAAATAGGTATCCAGATTGAAAAAGCATAGAAAGTTCCAAATAAGAAGAACCCAAAGAGATCCATACCATGACACATAATAATAATTAAAATGTCAAAGGTTAAAGATAAAGAAGAAATTTTAAAAGCAGCAAGAAAAAAGCAAAAAGTTACCTACATGGAAAAACCTATAAGGCCACCAGCTGATTTTTCAGCAGAAACTTTACAAGCCAGAAGAGAATGGCATGATATATTTCAGAGTACTGAAAGGAAAAATCCTACAACAAAGAATATTCTAACTGGTAAGATTTGAAGGAGGGATAGTTTCCTAGACAAACAAAAGAAAAGGGAGTTTATCACCACCAAACCAGCCTTACACAAAATTCTAAAGATAATTCTTTAAGTGCAAAAGAAATGGCCATAATTATACATAAGAATATTGTGAATAAAAGAACGTAAAATGTGATAGCATATACATAAAACATGAAGGAAGGAGTAAAAAATAGACAGAAAGAAGTGTTTTTTAGAATGTGTTTGAACTTAAATGACCATCATATGAATATAGACTACTATATACTTAGGATGGTACATAAGAATTTCATGGTAACCACAAACCCCAAATCCATAATAGTTACGTAAAAAGATCAAGAGGAAGAAAGCCAAACATAACACTGCAGAAACTCATCAATCACAAAGAAAGAGTGTTAGAGAAGAAAGGAACAGAGACCTACAAAAACACCAGAAAAAAAATAACAAATTGTCATTAAGTACATGCCTATCAATAATAAATTTAAATGTAAATAGCTTAAATGCTCCAATCAAAAGACATAGATAAGGTGGCAGAATGGATAAATAAACAAAACCCATCTGTATATTGCCTACGAGAGACTCACCACAGACCTAAAGACACATGCCGACTGAAAGTGAAAAGATAGAAAATAATTTACCATGCAAATGGAAGCAAAAAAAAAAAAAAAAAGCCAGAGTGGCAATACTTATACTGAATAAAATCAATTTTTAAAAAAAGATTTTATTTATTTATTCATGAGAGATGAACAGAGAGAGAAAGAGAGAGAGAGAGAGAGGCAGAGACACAGGCAGAGGGAGAAGCAGGCTCCATGCAGGGAGCCCGATGCGAGACTCGATCCTGGGTCCCCAAGATCAGGCCCTGGGCTGAAGGCGGTGCTAAACTGCTGAGCCACTAGGGCTGCCCAGATAAAATCAAATTTAAAACAAAGAATGTAATAAGACAAAGAAGGGCATTACATAAGGATAAAGGGATCATTAAAGGGATATAACCATTGTAAATATCTACACACCAATAGTGTAGCACCTAAATACATAAAACAAATATTAACAGACACAAAGAGAGAAAATGATAGTAATAGAATAATGGTAGAGGACTTTAACACTTCACTTACATCCATGGGGAGATGATCAGAAAGAAAATCCATAAGGAAACAGTGTCTCATAAAGACATTATACCATGACATATACAGAACATTCCATCCAAAAACAACAGTACATATATTATTTTAAAGTGCACACGATATCTTGTCTAGAATAGATGATGTTAGGCCACAAAACAAGCTTCAATAAATACAAGAAAATTGAAATCATTCCATGTGTCTTTTCTGACCACAACAGGATGAACCTACCAAAAAAATCACAAGAAAAAAATTGAAAAAACACAAACATGTGGAGGCTAAAGAGCATGATATTAAACAACAAACAGGCCAATAAGGCAATCAAATAAGAAACTTAAAAATACTTGGAAACAAAGGGAAAAAAACACAACAGTCAAAAATCTTTGGGATGCAGTGAAAATAGTTCTAAGAGGAAAACATATAGTGATACAGGCCTACCCCAAGAAACAAGAAAAAGCTCAAGTAAACTGTCTAAATTTGTACCTAAAGAAACTAGAAAAAAAAAACAAAGTCAAAGATGAGTAGGATAAAGGAAAAAATAAGTCAATAGAAATAAATGACATAGAGACTAAAACAATTTTTAAAAAATCAATGAAACCAAGAGCTGGTTCTTTGAAAAGATAAACAAAATGGACAAACCCTTAGCCAGACTCATCAAGATAAAACGGAGAAAGAATCTAAATAAATAAAATCAGAAACAGAAGAGAAGCAACAACTGACACCATGAAAATACAAAGAATTATAATAAAATACTATAAAAAATTATATGCCAAAAAATTGGACAACCTAGATGATATGAATAAATTCCTAGAAGCATACAATCTTCCAAAACTGAATCAGGAAAAATAGAAAATCTGGATAGACCAATTACTAGTAATGAAATTGAATTGGTAATTTTAAAAACTACCAAAAAGTAAAAGTCCAAGACCAGATGGCTTCACAGGTGATTTCTACCAAACATTTAAAGAAGAGCTATTTACCTAATCTTTTCAAATTATTGCAAAAGAAAGAAAGAAAGAAAGAAAGAGAAAGAAGGAAAAAGGAAAAAAAAAGAAAGCTTCCAAATACATTCTATGAGTCCAGCATTACCCTGATACCAAAACTAGACAAAGAAACCACAAATAAGGAAAAGTATAGTCCAATATCCCTAATGAACATAGATAGAAAAATACTCAACAGAATATTAACAAACTGCATTCAACAATACATTAAAAGAGTCATTCACCATAGAGTGTAATTTATTTTGGGGATGCAAGGATGGTTCAATATTCACAAATCAATCAACATAATATACCACATCAACAAACTGAAAGATAAAAATCATATGATCATTTCAATAGATATAAGAAAAGAATTCGACAAAATTCAACATGCATTCATGATAAACTCTCAAAAAGGAGGGAACATACCCCAACATAATAAAGGCCATATATAAAAATACACAACTTTACTCAATGAAGAAAAACTGAGAACTTTTACTCTAAAGTTAAAAACAAGACAAAAATGTCCATTCTCATTACTTTTATTCAACCTAGTACGGGCAGTCCTAGCCATAGCAATCAGACAAGAAAAAAAATAGAGGCATTCATATTGGTAAAGAAGAAGTTGAACTGTCACAATTTGCAGATTACATACCATATATAGAAAACCCTAAAGACTCCACCAAAAAATTACTAGAAGTCATAAATCAATTCAGAAAAATTGCAAGATACAAAATTAATACACTGAAATCAGTAGAGTTTCTATACACCAACAACAAAGTAACATAAGGAGAAATAAAGACACCTATATAATATTCTACTAATAATAGCAAAATATACATTCATCTCAAGTGTGCATGGAATATTCTCCAAGATAGACCATATTCTAGGCCATAAAACAGGCCTCAATAATTTAAAATGTTGAAATATGTTCTCCAACAGATGGATGTAACTATAAAGGCACAGCATCAAGGGATTTATTGTGGTTATGGAATAGTACTGTGTGTTGATTGCAATGGTGGTTACACATATCTACATATTTTATACCAATTTCAATTGGGGAAACTGAGTGAAGGGTACAATTAACCTCTTTGTGCCATCTTTTTAACTTCCCATGAATCTAAATTGGTTCAAATAAAGTTTCTTTAACAAACAAAACAGTTTGCTTACAAATCAAGCTGATTGGTGATCCTTGGGTGGCTCAGCGGTTTAGTGCTTGCCTTCAGCCCAGGGTGTGATCCCTGGTCCCAGGATTGAGTCCCACATCAGGCTCCTTGCATGGAGCCTGCTTCTCCCTCTGCCTGTGTCTCTGCCTCTCTCTCTCTCTCTCTCTCTCTCTCTCTCTCTCATGAATAAATAAAATCTTTAAAAAAAATCAAGCTGATCTTTCCCGTAACACTAAATGCCAAAAGACAATAGATCTATATGTCTACAGTTTTGAATGGAAATGGCTGTGACTCAAGAATTTTATACTTAGCCAAATTGTCTTCCCTATGTAAAAAAATAGAAAGATATGCTCAATTTCGTTTATTTATTCTTCAAGGTATTTTGAGTTCATATTCTGTACCAGGTAATATGCCAGGTGCTAGGGATAAAAAGATGAAAATATGGATATGTTTCCTGACCTCATGTAGCCCCACAAAAGTACTACAAAGTGTTTAGAATTTGAAAAGTACAAAAAACAAATGAAGAAATACTTTAAAACTGAAATCATGTCCATAAAGAAAACAGACTGCCATGATTTAGGATAATGTGAGAGAATCTAATTTAGAAGGTGTGACAAGTACTATTGGTTTCCCACCCCAAATCATTCCCAGCCCCTTTATTGACAGAGATGCCTTCTCATTGCAGAAACCAAGATTCAAACATCCACCTTTCCAACCTCCTTTACAACTAAGGGGTAGACATGTGAACTAAACCTGGCCAATGGTACCTGAGAAGTCTGATTTGAGGCGTCTAGGAACGATCTCCCTTCCTGATAGAAATGCAAAAAAGAACTTTTTCTTTCCTATTTTTTGATGTCTGAAGCCCCTGAGAGGACTAGGCTATAACAAAAGCCAAAATGTTTTCTGCTCTTAGGCCACTATTTTCCTGGTCCTTTTCTTAAAGCTTTTTGTGAGGGAATAGGCTCTTCTAAAAGCTTTTGGTGTCTGTGCAATTCAGGGATGGGGGCTTCTGCAGCACTCTATCCAATCAGGATATAGGGAAGGCACCAAGGAGACCAAGGGAACTCACAGCTGTGTAGTTCCTCAAGTCCTAAGGTCCCCAGACAGTATATCTTCCTTCCACCTTTCAGAGTTTTCACATGCTTATTTGTTGTATATGTCCAGGGCTGTTAGTTGTAAGAGACAAGACCTAGGAAGAATGGGATTATTCCATTTGGGAGAACTGGAAGTCCAGAAATTAGTTGTAAGTGTTTATTCTGGTTGCTCTGTAGCGCTTGGTTTATATGGAATAAAAGATAGAGCATGGACACTTATTAGGAGACTGTTTCATTGTTCCAGGACAAAGGTGGTAGCTTGAACTAAAGTGATGGCACTGGAATCAGATAGAAACAGACAGATCTGAGATATATGTTGGAAATATAATTAGATGGACTTACTTTTGGATTGGGAATGGGGAATGAGGAAAATAAAGGAATCAAACAGAAACCATTCAATATCTGGCATTTTCAGAGATGGAGGAGACTGGGGCAGAGATTGCTTTTAAGGGAAGGGGAAAGGAAAAGAGCATTTCTGTTTTGAGCATGTTAAATATGAAACATCTGTGCAGCATCCTAGCAGAGATGTAATGTGAGCAGTTGAATATATAAGTCTAGAGGCATACAGTAGTGGTCTAGGCTAGAGAGTTTAAATTGGGAATCTAGTGAGAATATGTAGAAGGAGAAAAGAGCCAGGATCAAGTCCTGAAGAGTTCCAAAACGTAGAGGCAGAAAGTCATAAGTATGAGAAGAGGAGGCTAGTGATGTAAGGCGCAAACTTACAAGTCATCTGTGACTCTGCTGTCATAGAAGCTGAGAAAGGAAAACATTTCAAAAGTGACAGAGTGGTAAATTGTGTTAAATCCTGATGAAAGTAGAAATTAGAAGTCAGCAAGTTAGCTACTGGATTTAGCAACATGGACTTTACTTGTCATATTGACAAGTTTCAGCTGAATTATGATGTTGGAAGCCAAATTTGAATGGGCTAATAAGTAAAGGGAAGTCAAGAGGTGGTAGCCATAAGGACGAGTATAGACAACCATTTATGAGAAGTGTGGCTGTGAAGGAAAACAGAGATATTCATTCATTCACTCTGCAAATAGTTACTGAATGACTAATATAGGCTCGGTATTGTTTTAGGCTCTGAGGATGTACTATGAACAAGACAAAGTAGGATAAGCCTTAATATGAAAAATTATCTGGATAATGAGCATTTTGAGGTTAGAAAAACTAGAGTATGTCAACAATCTAGCTAAAAGAAAAATACTATTCTGCAGGAGAGTGGAAGACACAAAAAGAAACGTCCTTCAGAGGGTAAAAGAGAATTCTAGCCTGAGAAAATATATATCACCAGTACCTTGTAAAAATTACTTGAAGACAATCTCCAAACAATGAAGTAAAGTTTAAGAATCAGCTTCTAGTTTGAAAATGATTTTTCAACATTTATTGTAGTTTTCTCAAGCATACAGAAAAATTATAAGAATGATACAGTGAACACTCATATACCCACCATCCAGATTCTGTGATTAATATTTAGCTAAATTTGCTTTGTCACATACTTCAAAACATATTACTTTTTGATGCATTTCAAAGTATTAAAGACATTAACATACTTCATCCCTAAGCATTTCAGAATGCATAAAAGATAATGATTTCAGCACATTTTAATCCCATTAAAACAATATAAAAGCTACAAAGATAGGAAAAACTCTTAAAAATTAAAAACAAATAGATCTGAAACTTTTAAAAACTTCTACAAGACAGATAAAAGCAGTGAATACCCTACAATTCAACTCAGACAAGATAAGGGTTCATGTGAGAAGTAAGAGGGCTATTCCTCCCAGAACAGCTTTGGAAATGTCCAAAGTCAGCAGCTGAGAGTGGAAACAGATGCAGGCCACAAGACAGACACCAGAGAGAAAACCAAAGAACTGGGATAACTGTTTCAGCATTCCACATGTGGACCAACTGGCTGAAGTCTGACCCCAGCCTTCATTTACTGCAGATGGTAAGGAAAGTGGGAGGCATTACCATAGCAAGATTCTAAAAAAGGTAATTGAACCAGTTAGAGAAGGGGTGTTATGCCCCAACTAGCTGCAGGCTATAACAATTATCATAGGCACATCAGGAACGTTCCTTGCCCTGTGGGCACCCTATTTTCCATGGTCAATTAGACTTAGGACCCAATAAAAGAGCTCTAAATCTCAGACAGCAGGAGCCTGAGGCAAGAGTGAAATAAAAGGTCACTCTAGGGAAAAAGTCCAAGTCAGGAGAGACATTGGGCACTAAACACCATGGTGTTGGTCCATAGAATGGCTAGGGAAAAAACTGGTTGTTTGACAAAATATTTAACCTCCCTGACATATGACTGCCTTTTGGTAGTTCACTCCATACTCCTCATGTCTCAATTGAATTCCCTCAATACAGCAAAATAAAACTACAGAAAATATGAGCCTTCACTTTTTCTCTTTGTTTAGAACATTATCTCAGAGGGAATCTGTCTCAAATGTCAGGAATAGATAAACATAGGCGCCTTTTCAGAATTAGCATTCAAACATAAATAATGAGCTTGTGAAAAGATTTAAAAACTGATTTTTTAAGATTTTATTTATTTATTCATGAGAGACACGGGGAGAGAGAGAGGCAGAGACACAGGCAGAGGGAGAAGCAGGCTCCATGCAGGGAGCCTAACATGGGACTCAATCCCAGGTCTCCAGGATCACACCTTGGGCTGAAGCTGGTGCTAAACCGCTGAGCCACCGGGCTTCCTGAAAAGGTTAAAAAATTTAATTCCAAAACCAGACAAAGACCCCACCAAAAAGGAAAATTACAGACCAATATCCCTGATGAACATGGATGCAAAAATTCTCAACAAGATACTAGCCAATAGGATCCAATAGTACATTAAGAAAATTATTCACCATGACCAAGTAGGATTTATCCCTGGGACACAAGGCTGCTTCAACACTCGTAAAACAATCAATGTGATTCATCATATCAGCAAGAGAAAAACCAAGAACCATATGATACTCTCATTAGATGCAGAGAAAGCATTTGACAAAATACAGCATCCATTCCTGATCAAAACTCTTCAGAGTGTAGGGATAGAGGGACCATTCCTCAACATCTTAAAAGCCATCTACAAAAAGCCCACAGCAAATATCATTCTCAATGGGGAAGCACTGGGAGCCTTTCCCCTAAGATCAGGAACAAGACAGGGATGTCCACTCTCACCACTGCTATTCAACATAGTACTGGAAGTCCTAGCCTCAGCAATCAGACAACAAAAAGATATTAAAGGCATTCAAATTGGCAAAGAAGAAGTCAAACTCTCCCTCTTCGCCGATGACATGATACTCTACATAGAAAACCCAAAAGCCTCCACCCCGAGGTTGCTAGAACTCATACAGCAATTTGGCAGTGTGGCAGGATACAAAATCAATGCCCAGAAATCAATGGCGTATCTATACACTAACAATGAGACTGAAGAAAGAGAACTTAAGGAGTCAATCCCATTTACAATTGCACCCAAAAGCATAAGATACCTAGGAATAAACCTAACCAAAGAGGTAAAGGATCTATACCCTAAAAACTATAGAACACTTCTGAAAGAAATTGAGGAAGACACAAAGAGATGGAAAAATATGCCATGCTCATGGATTGGCAGAATTAATATTGTGAAAATGTCAATGTTACCCAGGGCAATTTACACGTTTAATGCAATCCCTATCAAAATACCATGGACTTTCTTCAGAGAGTTAGAACAAATTATTTTAAGATTTGTGTGGAATCAGAAAAGACCCCGAATAGCCAGGGGAATTTTAAAAAAGAAAACCATGGCTGGGGGCATCACAATGCCAGATTTCAAGTTGTACTACAAAGCTGTGGTCATCAAGACAGTGTGGTACTGGCACAAAAACAGACACATAGATCAATGGAACCGAATAGAGAACCCAGAAGTAGACCCTGAACTTTATGGTCAACTAATATTCGATAAAGGAGGAAAGACTATCCACTGCAAGAAAGACAGTCTCTTCAATAAATGGTGCTGGGAAAATTGGACATCCACATGCAGAAGAATGAAACTGGACCACTCCCTTGCACCATACACAAAGATAAACTCAAAATGGATGAGAGATCTAAATGTGAGACAAGAGTCCATCAAAATCCTAGAGGAGAACACAGGCAACACACTTTTTAAACTCAGCCACAGTAACTTCTTGCAAGATACATACATCCACGAAGGCAAAAGAAACAAAAGCAAAAATGAACTATTGGGACTTCATCAAGATAAGAAGCTTTTGCACAGCAAAGGATACAGTCAACAAAACTAAAAGACAACCTACAGAATGGGAGAAGATATTTGCAAATGACGTATCAGATAAAGGGCTAGTTTCCAAGATCTATAAAGAACTTATTAAAAAAATAAAAAAATAAAAAAAATAAAAAAAAGAACTTATTAAACTCAACACCAAAGAAACAAACAATCCAATCATGAAATGGGCAAAAGACATGAAGAGAAATCTCACAGAGGAAGACATAGACATGGCCAACATGCACATGAGAAAATGCTCTGCATCACTTGCCATCATGGAAATACAAGTCAAAACCACAATGAGATACCACCTCACACCAGTGAGAATGGGGAAAATTAACAAGGCAGGAAACCACAAATGTTGGAGAGGATGCGGAGAAAAGGGAACCTTCTTACACTGTTGGTGGCAATGTGAACTGGTGCAGCCACTCTGGAAAACTGTGTGGAGGTTCCTCAAAGAGTTAAAATAGACCTGCCCTACGACCCAGCAATTGCACTGTTGGGGATTTACCCCAAAGATTCAGATGCAATGAAACGCCCGGACACCTGCACCCCGATGTTTCTAGCAGCAATGTCCACAATAGCCAAACTGTGGAAGGAGCCTCGGTGTCCATGGAAAGATGAATGGATAAAGAAGATGTGGTTTATGTATACAATGGAATATTACTCAGCCATTAGAAACGACAAATACCCACCATTTGCTTCCACGTGGATGGAACTGGAAGGTATTATGCTGAGTGAAGTAAGTCAATTGGAGAAGGACAAACATTATATGTTCTCATTCATTTGGGGAATATAAATAATAGTGAAAGGGAATATAAGGGAAGGGAGAAGAAATGTGTGGGAAATATCAGAAAGGGAGACAGAACATAAAGACTCCTAACTCTGGGAAACGAACTAGGGGTGATGGAAGGGGAGGAGGGCAGGGGGTGGGGGGGAATGGGTGACGGGCACTGAGGGGGACACTTGACGGGATGAGCACTGGGTGTTATTCTGTATGTTGGTAAATTGAACACCAATAAAAAATAAATTTATTATTATCAAAAAAAATTTTAAAAAGAACTCAAACATTAAATACATTAAATTAAAAAAATTTAAGAGAGAAGACCATTCTGAGGAAATATTTACCTTTGAAATAGACTAAATACAATAAGTAGGTGATAACTTTAGAAAATTGCAAATTAGTATTCTCAGTAAAATTTGAGTGGACATTCCATTTCTGAAGAGGGAACAATCCAAGCTTAATTTTAGATGAAAAACCTGATTGCTGAATTCGAAAACACAATGGTGATAGTGAACAGTACATTAGATATTGCAGCAAAAATTCAATTATTGAGAATAAAGGCTAAAGAAACTCTTTTATAACCTAAAAATAAAAAATATTATGATAATGAGTCAAAACAAAAGCAACATGAAAGAATTTCATAAGAAAGAAATGAAATCCTATAAGAATCCAGAAAGAAAACAGCAGGTTAACAACAAAGGGGAAAAAATCAGGTCACCATTGTATTTTTCTTCCATACCATAAAATATGAGAAGACAATTGAGTATTATTATCTATATAGATTTTTAGGGGAAGCCAAAGTTGTGACCCAAGAACTCTATATCCCACCAAGCTATCACTCATGTGAGGGCAGAAAAAAAAAAAGACATTCCCAAATATTCAGGGACTCAGAAGGTAAACACATTTATTTCCTCCGTGCCCAATGCTGCTTTGTAGAAAAATTTCCCTGTGCACGAAACATGTAAAGTGTCCCCGAGTACATGGCCATAGCTCTATGACCAGCTCTAGATACATGCCCCAAACTGAGTGAATCGGGTTCTTCAGAGAACTAGAAATGGGACCCTGAGAGACTGATCCAGGAGATAGCTCTGGGCATTTGAATCAAAAAGTCATTTAGAGTAAGGGTGGGAATCACTCATATTGTAAACCTGCAAATTCAAATTATGGTGGAGTAGTAGGGCTCTAAGAGAAAGGAAGAATCTAATTTACAGAAAGAAGCAGGAGAATGGAGTGGATCCAGAGAGAGAAAGGAAAGAAAAACAATGACTTATTTTCCTGTCCTTGGTTATCTAAAAAGATTGCCTGTTGTTTTTGTTTTATAAAACCCCATTTTGTCACTTCTCATGTTTTCTTTTCGAATTGGTTAATGTTCTTTTAGTTGAAATAACAGAAACAAATTCAAGTTAGTTCATACAAGAAAGGAGATGCTTTATTTCTTTTTTTCATATTTTTATTGGAGTTTGATTTGCCAACATATGGTATAACACCCAATGCTCATCCCATCAAGTGCCCCCCTCAGTGCCCATCACCCAGTCACCCCATTCCCCTGCCCACCTCCCTTTCCACTACCCCTTGTTCGTTTCCCAGAGTTAGGAGTCTCTCATGTTCTGTCACCCTCTCTGATATTTATAAGATAAAAAGTGGCTTGAGAAATCCAAAGAAAAGATGAAACTAGGCCTCAGGAAGCAAAGCTTTAAATGCCCAGGAAGTTCTCTCTTTCCATCGCTAAACATATTTGCTTCATTCTTTTCTCTCTTTTGCTGCCAATTGCTTCTTGTGGTTTTCTGGTCCACAGGCTGGGAAATGAATACCAACAGCTCTAGAGTTTCCATCTCTTCCATTGTTTAAGAGAGCTTTCAAATTGAGGTGGGAATCTCTTAATCTCAATTCCAAGGGCTGCAGGGAAAAGGCTTATTGGTTCCGTTCAGATCAGATATCCACTCCCAGTCCAATCATGTGTATACAGGGTGATTCCCAAAGTCTTACTAAGAGGTGTCGACTATAGATTATTTCAGTTACAAAAATTAATACATTGGATAATAACAAATGTTGAAGAGGATGTGGAGAAATCAGAACACTCTTACATTGCTGGTGGGAATGTAAATGGTGTAACTGCTTTAAAAAGCAGTTTGGTTGTTTCTCTAATGGTGAAGCATAAAATAACTATATGACCCAGCAATTCCCCTTCTAGGTATATAGTCAAGAAAGTATATGCCCACATGAACTCATATAAAACGTTCATAGCAGCATTATTCCTAATAGCCTCAAAGTGGAAAAAAACCAAATGTCCATCAATTGACAAACAGATAAACAAAATGTGGTATATCCGTAAAATTCAACATGATTTAACCATAAAAAAGAATGAAGTATTGCTATGTGATATAACATGAATAAATCTTGAATACATGCTAAGTAACAGAAGCCAACATAAAGGCCACATATTGGGGCACCTGGGTAGCTCAGTGGTTGAGGTTGAGCATCTGCCTTTGGCTCAGGTCATGATCCTGCTGTCCTGGGATCAAGTCTCGCATCAGGCTCCCCATGAGGAGTGTGCTTCTCCCTCTGCCTATGTCTCTGTCTCTCTCTGTGTGTCTCTCATGAATAAATAAATAAAATCTTTTAAAAAACAAAAAGTAAAATAAAAAGCCACATACTGTATGATTTCTTTTATATGAGGTGTACAAAAAAGGACAAATCTATAGAGACAAGAAGTAGTTGCCAGGGTCTGGGGGAAGGAGGAGTGGAGAATAAATGTTAAGGGGTATGGGTTTCTTATGGGATAAAGAAAATATTCTAGAACATTCAATACCTTCAATTAGTCATTGGTGATGGCTGAACAACCTTGTGAATACACCAAAAGTCATTAAATTGTACACTTTAAATGGGTGATATTTTTGGTATGTGAATATTGTCTCAACAAGAGAAGTGTATAAGAAAAAAATGAAAAAAACCTTAGAACAATACATGCTTATTCTTTTTGTAAAAAAATCTAAACAATAAAGAACTCCATAAAGTAAAAAGTAGTAGTTTTATGATCACCTCTAAGGAGTAACCATTGTTAATAGGTTGCTGTATATTCTTCCAGAGCCTTTGCTATAGATATAAAATGTATATATAATCTCCATAAATAGGTTTGGTGGGGTTTTTTTTTCTTTTTCACAATGATCACCAAATCAATAGAATCATATTTTATGCTGTTTTGAAATTTTTTCTGAACTTTGCTACATCATATTGACCAAAGCCTGCACTCAGTGCCAGGGAGTGGGGTCAGAGTATGGTTAATGTGCTGATGGATAGAGTGCTCTCCTCTGTAGTCTTCTGGGAGTAGGAAAAGTCCTTGCCTTTCAGGGGGCATCAGCTGCCTGGGTACTGCCTTCACTCTGCAGCCCAAGGGCTTCTGTTCACAAAGCTGTCCTTGTTTCATTTTTCAAGCAATCATCCTTGACCCTCTTCTGCTACACGTTTCTATTATCTTTAAACTCCAAGATGCCTCCACCTTTCGTAGCATTTTTTGCCTGCTTGTGTGGTAAAAGGATTTGGTTTCTTTGTTTTTTTTTTTTTCAATCACATTTGCCTTCTCTCTTTCACAAATTTCTCATAATACTAGATCTCCTGGTAGTATCTCTTTTGATTTTCAAGCACAGTATTTTTTCTTTCAGAAATATATCATTACTGTCATTTCCAAATATTTAGAGTAAAAGCAAGATGCTGGAGTATAGGCTTAGTCTTCCATCTTGATCTACTCTCCTTCATATTGCTTTATGACATCTTTTTTATTGAGCAATATATAATGAGGTATTGGTTAGGGTCCCTTGATTGCAAGCAAACAAGTCTGATTTTTTTGTATGTTTTTTTATTGGAGCTTGATTTGCCAACATATAACATAACACCCAGTGCTCATCCCATCAAGTGCCCCCCTCAGTGCCCGTCACCCAGTCACCCCATTCCCCTGCCCTTTCCACTAACCCTTGTTCATTTCCCAGAGCTAGGAGTCTCTCATGTTCTGTCACCCTCACTGATATTTCCCACTCATTCTCTTTCCTTTCCTCTATAATCTCTTTCACTATTTTTAATATTCCCCGAATGAATGAGACCACGTAATGTTTGTCCTTCTCCGATTATCAAGTCTGATTTATTTTAACAAAAGAAAAAAGAGAATTTACTGGAAGAAGAATGAGATAATTCACATAATCAAAGAAAAGCTGAACAACTGAACCTCAGAAAGGGCAAGAACCAGGACAACTTTTAGAATCTAGGTAATCAGTTCTAATGGACAGGATGCCAACATTGAGATGAATCTGCTCCTAGAATAATTTTCCTATTTTTGTGTAATTACACTCAAGGCTCAAAGTTCCTGAGAGAGACTTATTGGCCTAAACTAGATCACATGCTCAGCCCTTCACCATGGAAAATAAAAGGACTTAATGGGTAGTTTTATCAAAAGTATATGTAATTATTGGTATAGGATAGTTCTCCATAGGAAAAAGGAGGAATTATTACTAAAAGAAGTATACTATGCAGACAAGAAATAATAGCTGTCCACCACAGGCCATTTTTCATTTGCCCAATAGCCACCTTCCAACACTTAAAATTTCAAAAATGTCCCCTTATATAATTCATCTGTTCCATGCACAACTGAAAGCATGCTCACCCTTTTCCTCTAGAGAGTCAACAGAGGTCTCATCAGTTGCTACACCCAGCTCCAAGTCCAGAATCTCTGCATAATGACTTTCCTTTTCCACTCCATCCTGATTCTTATATTCTGTAACCTATCCTGATCCTTATATTCTGTAACCTATGGACTAAATGATAATGGTTACCATCACATCCATCACTTCTATATAGAACAATGGACAAGAGTAAAAGAAAAAATGTTAAACATATAAAAATATAGACATACATATGTATAACAAATGAAGTAAAATATTTAAATAAAAGTGTAAATATTCATTTCTACAACTGGTCAGGAGGCTGTGGTTGGTATGTATGACTTCCTTTCCCCATTACCCATTCTACATTTTGAGCTGTTGGTGGTCCTGCCTATATGAAGTCGCTTTAGTCTTCCACTAGCTTTTACTTCTGGACATAGTAGTAGCAGAAAGTGCCTCTGAAAATCTGCCAGGAAGGGCCGCCCATACTCATCTTTACCTCATTGGGCAGTAGCAACCCTACTTCCCTTTGATGAGTCAGTCATTCCAGCCTAATCAGTCACTCCCTCCCTTTTTCTGGCCTATTTCCCCAGCAGCATGAGAAGCTTGGAAATGACGAGGTGGCTGTTTTCAAATATACTTAGGAGGAAAAATTCCTCTCTTCAGTATTAAAACCTCTAAACTGATTAGAGTTCAGAATCACAGAGACAGGAAGCAACATTTTTACAAGTGATACATTAAGTGTAATAGTAAGAAGGATCATTCCTCTTTACATCCCTTGATTCCTTGATCCATGTGTTCTGGCCATGAGATAAAAGCACCATATGTTTATCAGTTACTGTAGAATGGCACCCCATCTTAATAAGATGCTGCCTCCCAGTTGAGGCACAACTGTCCTTCCCATTCTCTAAAACTAGTTGGTTTGGGCAATGGGAAATATGGTAAGATTATTTCCTGGCCTGACTTTAACTTCTGTAGGATGAGTTTCTTAGATATCGTAATAGTGGATGAGGCATTCAATAAACCCACGGACAGCAAAAATTTTAGAAGCATGGTGAGCAAGGAACATAAATCTGTTTCCAGAATAATTAGACATTATAAGACAACAAATAACTGCCTTTTCCATGAGACATGGGATCTAGCATAATCAACATGCCACTGTGTAGCTGGTTTGTCCTCTCGAACCATAATGTTTCATTGGGAAGCTCATGACAAGCAATCAGGGTTAACAACATAGTCACTCAGCAAAGACCAATTCAGACTTAGGAGGGAGAAGTTGAACTTTTTTTCATGAGTCCATTTAGCAAGCACTGGGGTAGCTGGGAAGGGAGGCTGACTGATGTTCATAAAATGGTTCATCTTGTCCACTTGACTACTGAGAGCCTTTTCTGTATTTGGGGGCTGTGGTGAGTATTCTAGAACTATACATACAGTCCCAAAATCTGGGACCATTTTGAGAATTCTGTGTGTATGTTTCTTCTTCAGATTGCTATGCTATTATACCTCCAATCATGCTCCTTTCTAGTCTCCAATCCTCCAACAAAATCATTAGAAATTGCCTATGATTTGGTATGGATCCAAACCTCTGATTGTTTCTCTTTCATGGAAAAGTGGACATCCAGTTTTATTGCTTAAAAGTTCTACCTACTGATAAGATGTTCCTTCACCGCTGTCCTTCAGAGCTGTCCGTGAGTGGGACTGTAACACTGTAGCAGTTTACTTCTAGCTGGTGACAGCAAACGTTTTGTGGAACAATCTGTAAACTAGGCCAAATAGGTTTTTTTTTAATTTTATTTTGTAATTACCATAGGTAATTCCTCATCATCTCTTAGGTATGCGACCCAGATAATGTGAGATACTGAGATACCTGTTCATGCAACGTACTTGGGCCTCCAGGATCTGTTTGAGTGTAGTCTTGTATTTACTTTCCTTTCATTATAGAATATTTGTGGGGACACCAATTTTATCACTTGGTAAGATCAGAAAAAAGATTAATGACAGGCAGCTTAGGCTGTATGCCTAAGGATGTTGTATACCTATGGTCAGGCATTCAGTCTTTACCAGTGCAAAATAAGATGTGCTGCTCAAAAGGAGATCAGTGCTTGACAAAAGGGTCACAAATTTATTTCAAACACTTAAAAATCTCAGTTGTGATTCCCCTATCCAGGGCCTTCCATAAGATCCCTTCCCATTGCAGATTAAGCTGTTTGTTCCATAAAGGAGAGGGGAAAGAGCCTGGGTAGATTTCAGATTTTGAAGTGGCTTTTGTTTCCCTCCCCCCACCCAGCACCAGAAAGAAGAGAGAGAGAGCCAGTGAGGGAGCACTTTTTGGATTCTTCCCATTCTATTATTAGAGCCTCGGGTGGGGAATTCCTGGAGGGAAATATAGCAAGAATGCCCTTGTCACTCCCAGGAGATCCATACTTTCGTGCTAGCTCACACTCCAGCAATTGCCTCCAGCAGTTCATCAAAATTTCTGGTTTAATGTTCTTACTGGCTTATATGATATCAAGCAGTGTCTGCTCCAGGGAAGCAAATGCTCAGGTCCTGTGTCTCCTTGGAGGTGCCCATCTCTCCCTACGTCATTTGGTTTGAGACCTCAGTTCTCTGAAGTATTCATGAAAAGTCATTAATTTGTAGTCTTTCCAGCCTTTTTCACATGAGGGCAGGAGGGACATCTTTCTAGCTCTCTACCTCTCCACGTTGAAACTGGAGACTGAAATTTGAATTTCACATGATCTTCATATGTCACAAAACATTCTTCTTTTGATCTTTTATCTCTTTAACATGTAAAACCATCATTAGCTCACAGGCTGTACAAAAGCAAGCAGCAGCCTGGTTTTAGCCCACTGGCAGTAGTTTGCCAACCCTGATCTAAGGGATTTATGCTAGCTTATGGTCATGTGATATGAGAAAAGTTCTGCTGAGTGTCTTCCCAGAAAGGCTTTGGATGTGTCCTCAGGCTGAGGGATGCATAGTAAAAGTCCAGATTCTTCCATTGATGTTACATGATTGGATGTACAAAATTTGAGAAGCCACAATGCAACTGCAAGAGATTAGCTTCAGGAGGCTTAGGATGGCAGAATAGAAAGATGACAAGATTCTGGGTCCTTGATGACATTGTTGAGCAGCTAAATTAACAATCACTGGAGCAATCCACCTCATACTGTATGAGATAATAAATTTTTATCTTAAATTATTGTTATCTTAGAGTTATTTCTGTTTGGCATTCTAACAAAAACAATAAGTCAGAAATTCTTGTTTTTTAGAGACAAACAAAAGAAACAGCCTTTTAACTATAGAGAGCAAACTGATGATTGCCAAAGGGGAGGTGGGTGGGAGGATGGGTGAAATAGATAAAGATCAAGAGTATACTTATCAAAAAAAAAAAACTCTTATCATGATGAGCAATGAGTAATGTACAGAATTGTTGAATCACTATTTTGTACACCTGAAACTAATATAACATTGTAGTTAATTATATCTGATATAAAAATTATAAAAAAGAAAAATTCTTTTATTTCATCGAAATAATTGTGTTCACTGAAAGAAACTTAATTTTAATTCATTAACATACAGTACTATATTAGTTTCAGGTGTACAGTGTAGTAACTCGACAATTCCATACATTACCCTGTGCTCATCATGACAAGTGCACTCCTTATTCCTCATTATGTGTTTAAGCCATTCCTCATCCCACTCCCCTCTGGTAAACATCAGAATGTTCTCTAAATTAAGAGTCTGTTTCTCTCTCTCTCTCTCTCTCTCTCTCTCTCTCTCTCTCTCTCTTATTCTTCCCTTTGCTTATTTATTTCTTCAATTCCACATGAATGAAATTATATGGTATTTGTCTTTCTCTAGCTTTCTTATTTCATTTAGTATTATACTCTCTAGCTCCATGCATGTCCTTGCAAATGGCAATATTTCATTCTTGTTCATGGCTGGAAATATATATATATGTATCTCACATTTTCTTTATCCGTTCCTAAATCACTAGACACTTGGGCTGCTTCTGTATCTTGGCTATTGTAAATAATGCTGCTATAAACATGAAGATGTGTGTATCCCTTTGAAATAGTGTTCATGCATTCTTTGAGTAAATACTCAGTAGTGTGTTTGCTGGATAACAAGACAGTTCTATTTTTAACACTTTGAGGAGCCTCCATACTGTTTTCCACAGTGGCTGCACCAGTTTGCATTCCCACCAACTGTGCATGAGAGTTCCTTTTTTTCTACATCCTCCTCAACACCTGTTTCTTCTTGTGTTGTTGATTTTACCACTCTGAGAGGTGTGATGGGATATCACATTATAGTTTTGATTTGCATTTCCCTGATGATAAGTGAAACTGAACATCTTTTCATGTGTCTGTTGACCATCTGTATGTCTTCTTTGGAGAAATGTCTGTTCATGACTTCTGCCCATGTCATAAGTGGATTATTTGTTTTTTGGGTGTTGTGTCAATTCTTTATATATTTTTGACACTAACTCTTTATCAGATATGTCATGTGCAAATATCTTCTCCCATTACATAGGTTGCCTTTTAGTTTTGTTGATTGTTTCCTCCAATGTGCAGAAGTTTTTTTAGAAGTTTTTAATTTTAATGTAGTCCCAATAGTTTATTTTTGCTTTTTTTTCCCATGCCTCAGGAGACATCTCAAAAGAAGTGCTACAGCCAATGTCAAAGAAGTTACTGTGTGTGTTCTTCTATAGGATTTTTATGGTTTCAAGTCTTATATTCAGGTCCTTAGTCCATTTTTTATTTATTTTTGTGTATGGCATAAGAAAGTGGTTGAGTTTCATTCTTTTCTTTTTAAGATTTTATTTATTTATTCCTGAGAGACACAGAGAGAGAGAGGCAGAGACACAGGCAGAGGGAGAAGCAGGCTCCATGCAGGGAGCCCGATGTGGGTCTCAATCCTGGATCACGCCCTGAGCCAAAGGCAGGCGCCCAACTGCTGAGCCACCCAAGCATCCCGAGTTTCATTCTTTTGAGTGTTTTTGTCCAGTTTTCCCAGCACCATTTGTTGAAGAGATTGTCCTTGTCCCGTTGGATATTCTTTCCTGCTTTGTCAAAGGTTAATTGACCTTACAGTTGTGGGCCTATTTCTGGGTTTTCTATTCCATTCCATTGATCAATATGTTTATTTTTGTGCCAATACCATACTGTTTTGATTACCACAACTTTGTAATATAACCTGAGGTCCAGGTTTGTGATGTCTCCAGCTTTGCTTTTCTTTTTGAAGATTGTTTGGCTATTTGAGGTCTTTTGTGGGTCCATACAAATTTTCAGATTGTTCTACTCTGTGAAAAATGCTGTTTGGATTTTGGTGGTTTTTGCATTAAATGTGTGGAATGCTTTTGGGGAGTATGGGCATTTTACCAATATTTGTTCTTCCAAGCCATGATTATGGAATGTCTTTCCATTGCTTTGTGTCATCTTCAATTTCTTTCATCAGTGTTTTATAGTTTTCAGAATACAGATCTTTCATCTCTGTTAGGTTTATTCCTAGGAATTGTATTATTTTTTATGCAATTGTATATGGGATTGTTTTCTTAATTTGTCTTTCTGCTCATTATTAGTATATAGAAATACAACAGACTTCTGTACTTTGATTTTGTATCCTGTAACTTTACTGAATTCGTGTATCAGTTCTAGCAGTTTCTTTGGTGGAGTCTTTTGGGTTTTCTATATATAGTATCATATCATCTGCAAATGGTGGAAGTTCTACTTCTTCCTTATTGATTTGGATTCCTTTTATTTCTTTTGGTTGCCTGATTGCTGTGGCTAGGGCTTCTAGTACTATGTTGAATAAAAATGGTGAGAATAGACATCTGTATCTTGTTTGTGACCTTAGGGGCAGTTTTTCTCCATTAAGGATGATGTTAGCGGTGGGTTTTTCATATATGGCCTTTGTTATGTTGAGGTATGTTCTCTCTAAACCTACTTTGTTGAGGGCTTTTTATCATGAATGGATGTTGTACCTTGTCCAGTGTTTTTCCTGCATCTATTAACAGGATCATATGGTTCTTTTCCTTTCTCTTAGTGATGTGACGCATTACATTGATTGATTTGCATATATTGAACCATCTCTGCAAACCAGGAATAAATCCCACTTGATCATGGTGAATGATTCTTTTAATGAATTGTTGGATTTGATTTGCTAGTATTTTATTGACAATTTTTTCATCTATGTTCATCAGAGATTTTGGCCTGTGGTTCTCTTTTTTTAGTGGAGTCTTTGTCTGGTTTTGGAATCAGGACAATACTGTCTCATAGAATGAATTTGGAAGTTTTCCCTTCTTTCTATATTTTGGAATAGTTTAAGAATAGTTATTAACTATTCTTCCTTAGAATTTGGTAGAATTTCCTGTGAAGACATCTTGTCCTGGACTTTTGTTTGTTGGGTGTTTTTTGACTATTAACTCAATTTCTTTGCTGGTTACTGTCTGTTCAAATCGTCTATTTCATCTTGCTTCCATTTTTGTGCTTAATATGTTTCCAAAAAATTATACATTTTTTGTTGTCCAATTCATTGGCATATAGTTTTTCATAATATTATCTCTCATTGGTTGCCATTTCTCCTCTCTCTCTCTCTTTTTTAAAGATTTTATTTATTTATTCATGAGAGACATACAGAGAGAGAGGCAGAGACACAAGCAGAGGGAGAAGCAGGCTCCATGCAGGGAACCCAATGTGGGACTTAATCCCGGGACTCCCAGATCACGCCCTGGGCTGAAGGGAGGTACTCAACTGCTGAGCCATCCAGGCATCCCACATTTCTCCCCTTTCATTTGTCATTTTATTTAGTCCTTTCTCTTCTTTTCTTAATAAATATGCCTTGTGATTTATCACAAATGAGAGGAGAAACGACAACCAACACCACAGAAATACAAACAATTATAAGAGAATACTATGAGCAATTATATGCCAACAAATTGGGTAATCTGGATGAAATGGATAAATTCTTAGAAACATATAAAACACCAAAACTGAAACAGGAAGAAATAAAAAACTGGAACAGACCAATAACCAGCAAAGAAATTGAATCAGTAATCAAAAATCTCCCAAAAACAGAAGTCCAGGGCCAGGTGGCTTCACAGGGGAGGTCTAGCAAACATTTAAGGAATTAATACCTATTCTTCTCACACTGTTGCAAAAAATAGAAATGGAAGGAAAACTTCTAAATTCATTCGATGAGGCCAGCATTACCCTGATACCAAAACTGACAGACTGCACTAAAAAAGAGGACCACAGGCCAATATCCATGATGAACATAGATAAAAAATTCTCAAAAATACTAGCAAATCAAATCCAACAATTCATTAAAAGAATCAACCACAAAGATCAAGTGGGATTTATTCCTTGGCTGCAGGGGTGGTTCAATATTCACAAATCAATCAACATTATACACCACAGTAATAAAAGAAAGGATAAGAACCGTATGATCCCATCAATAGACGCGGAAAAAGCAGTTGACAAAGTACAACATCCATTCATGATAAAAGCCCTCAACAAAGTAGGTTTAGAGGGAATATACCTCGACATAATAAGGGCCACCTATGAAAAACCCACAGTTAATATTATCTTCAAGGAAGAAAAACTGAGAGCTTTTCCTCTATGATCAAGAACAATACAGGGATGTCCATTCTCACCATTGTTATCTAACATAGTACCGTATGGCCTAGTCTTGGCAATGAGAAAACACAAAGAAATAAAACACATCCAAATCCATAAGAAGTCAAGTTTTCACAGTTTGCAGATGACATGATACTCTATATAGAAAACCCAGAAGACTCCATCAGAAAATTACTAGAAATGATACACAAATTCAGCAAATTAGCAGAATTTTTATTTTTTTTCCAAAAAAAACAGCTTCTGGTTTCATTGATCTGTTCTATTGCTTTTTAAAAAATTTCTGTATAATTTATTTCTGCTCTAATCTTTATTTTTTCCCTCCCTCTGCTGGTTTCAGGTTTTGCTTGTTGTTCTTTTTCTAGTTCCTTTAGGTGTAAGGTTAGGTTGTTTATTTGAGAATTTTCTTGCTTTTTTAAGGTAGGTGTATATTGCTATAAACTTCCTTCTTAGAACAGCTTTTGCTGCATCCCAGAGGTTTTGGACCATTGTGTTTTCACTTTGATTCATTTCCATGTTCCTTTTTATTTCTTCTTTGATTAACTGGTTGACTCATTTGTTCTTTAGCAGTATGTTATCTAGCCTCCATATGTTTTTGATCTTTCCAGATTTTTTCTTGTGGTTGACATAGTTTTATAGTACTGTGTTCAGAAAATATGCATCATGTGATTTCAATCTTCTTGAAGTTGTTGAGATTTGTTTTGTGGGCTAATATGTGATCTATTCTATTCTAGAAAGTGTTTCATTTGCATTTGAAAAGAATGTGTATTCTGATGTTTTAGGATGGAATGTTCTAAGGGCACCTGGGTGGTTCAGTTGGTTAAGCAGCTGCCTTTAGGTCACGTCATGATCCCAGGGTCCTGGGATCAAGCCCCGCATCAGGCTCCCTGCTCAGTAAGGAGCCTGCTTCTCCTTCTCCCTCTGCCCCTCCCCCCAGCTTGTGCTCTCTCTCTCTCTCTCTCTCTCGCTCACTCACTCACTCTGCACTGTCTCTCAAATAAATGAATAAAATACTTTTTTAAAAAAAGGATTGACTGGTCTAAATATATCTGTTAAATCCATCTATTCCAATGTGTCATTCAAAGCCATCACTTCCTTGTTGATCTTCTGTTTAGATGAACTGTCCATTGATGTAAGTGGTGTGCTAAATTCCCCTACTATCTTTGTATTACTATTTCTTCCTGTATGCTTGTTTTTAACTGTGTAATATATTTGAGTGCTACTATGTTGTGTGCATAAATATTTATGATTGTTATAGCTTCCTGTTGGATTGTCCCTTTTATTATTATATAATGTCCTTCTTTGTCTCTTATTACAGTCTTGTTATAAAGTCTATTTTGTCCAATATAAGTATTGCTACCTCAGCTTTCTTTTGAAAACCATTTGCATGATAAATATTTTTCCACACTCACTTTCAATCTGCAGGTCTCTTAGGTCTAACATGAATCTCTTGTAGGCAACATATAAAGGGCTCCTTTTAAACTCATTCTGTTGGGATGCCTGGGTGGCTCAAAGGTTAAGCATCTGCCTTTGGCCTGAGGCATGATCCTGGAGTCCTGGGATTGAGTTCCACATCAGGCTCCCTGCATGGAGCCTGCTTCTCCCTCTGCCTATGTCTCTGCCTCTCTCTCTCTCTCTGCCTCTCATAAATAAATAAAATCTCTAAAATAAATAAATTCATTCTGTCACCCTATGTCTTTTGCTTGAAGCATTTAGTCTATTTACATTCAAAGTAATTATTGATAGATATGTACTTATTGCCATCTTGTTGTTTTGTGGTTGATTCTGAAGATTTTCTTTGATCCTCTCTTGTCTTTCTCTCTTTCATATTTTGCTGATTTTTTTAAGTGATATACTTGGATTTATTTCTCTTTATTCTCTGTATATATATATATTAGTGGCTTTTGATATATAGTTACCATTAGGCTTTATATAACTTCTTCTGCATGTAACAATCTATATTAAGTTGATGTTCATTTAATTTTGAACCCATTCTCCCCCCCCACATTTTAGATATATGTTATTATATTTTATACCCTTTTCTGTGATTTCCTTGACTGATTATTTACATAAAAATTTATTTCTACTGTTTTTGTGTTTCCTACCTCTCTACTATGACTTTTAGTCTTTCCACTCAAAGAGTCCCTTTTAATATTTCTTGCAGAGCTGGTTTAGTGTTCCTGAACTTTAGTTTTTGTTTGTCTGGGAAAATCTTTATCTCTCCTTCTATTCTGAATGATAGCCATGCTGGGTAGAGTATTCTTGGCTACAGATTTTTCCATTCAGCACTTTGAATAAATCATGCCACACTCCTTTCTGGTTTGCAAAGTTTCTGTTGAAAAATCTCCAGGTAGCCTTGTGTCTTTTCCCTTATAAGTTAATGATTTTGTCTTGCTGCTTTAAATTTTTTTCTTTATCACTATATTTTGCAAATTTAATTACAGTATGTCTTGGTGTTGGTCTGCCTTTGCTGATTCTGTTGGGGGTTCTCTGTACCTCCTGTTCTGGATATCTCTTTCCTTCTCCAGAGTAGGGAAGTTTTCAGCTATTATTTCTGCAAATAAATTTTGTGACTCCCGCTTCTCTTTCTTCTTCTTGTTCTGGGATTTCTGTAATATGAATGTTATTATGTTTGATGGAGCTTCCCTAAGTCTATTCTCATTTTGCATAATTATTTTCTCTCTCTTTTGTCTAGTTTGATTATTTCCCATTACTCTGCCTTCTAGGTCACCAATTCCTTCCTCTGCTTCTTCCATCCTGACTGTTCATACCATCAAGTGTGTTTCTCATTTCATTTATCAAGCCCTTTATGTCTACTATGTTATTCTATATCTCTCTGTAAGGGTCTCACTCATATCTTCCACTTTTTTCCCAGGTCTAGTAAGTATCCTTATGATCATTGCTTTAAATTCTCTTTTAGACATGTTACTTATGTCTGTTTCCCTTAGATCTGTGGCTGTGACCTTGTCGTGTTCTTTCATTGGGATAAATTTCTCTGTCTCCTCATTTTATCTGTCTATTTGTGTCTGTTTCTTTGTGTTAAGAAGTCAGCTGTATCTTCTACTCTTGAAAGTAGTGATTTTAAGAAGAGATCCTGGAGAACCCTGCATTGCAGTGTCCTCTGTCCTCCAGAACCTGGACATTTAGGAGAATATCCTATGTGTGTTGCTTATTCCCTGCTGCTTTCTCTGAGTCAATATTCCCTTCAGTGCAGTAGTTTGCACTGACTGTCTGCCTGTTGTGAGTGAAGGAAACTATTAAGAAAATGAATACAAGGCCGCAGAATGGGAGCAAATATTTGCAAATCATACATTTGGTAAATGATTTGAATCCAAAATATATAAAGATCTCACTCAGTAATAAAAAAAATCCAATTAAAATTAAAAATGGCAAAATATTTGATCAGACCCTTTACCACAGAATATATATGGATGCCAATAAGCAAATAAAAATATATTCAAGATTATTAATCCTTAGGGAAGTGTAAATTAAAACTACAATGAGATACCACTACTGTCTTATTAGAATGGCTAAAATTAAAAGGATTATCCAAACCAAATGTAGAATATGTAGAGGAACTGGAACTCTCACACAGTGCTGGCATAATGTAAAATGGTACAGCAACTTTGGAAAGCAATTTGGCAGTTCCTTGAAAAGGTAAATATACATCTGCCATACGACTGATTCAAACATTCCTCTCCTAGGAATTTACCTAAGAAAAAATAAAAGTATTTTCACACACAAACTTGTACAAAAATGTTTATAGCCATTTCATTTTTTCCAAGTTTTTATTTAAATTCCAGTTAGTTAACACTGAGTGTAATATTGGTTTCAGGAGTAGAATTTAGCGATTCATCACTTACACATGACACCCAGTGCTCATCACAACAAGTGCCCTCCTTGATGCCTATCACCCATTTAGCCCTTTCCCCCACTTACTTCCTCTTCAGCAACCCTCAGTTTATGCTCCATAGTTACAAGTGTTTTATGGTTTGCCTTCCTCTCTGTTTTTGTCTTATTTTATTTTTGCTTTCCTTCCCTTATATTCATCTGTTTTGTTTCTTAAATTCCACATAAGAATTGAAATCATACAGTATTTGTCTTTCTATGACTGACTTATTTCACTTAGCATAATACTCTCTAGTTCCATCCACATCATTGCAAATGGCAAGATTTCATTCTTTTTGGTGGCTGAGTAATATTCCACTATATGTGTGTATATGTATATATGTATGTGCATATATATATGTATATATGTGTGTATATGTATGTATGTGTGTATATATATACATGTATATGTGTGTGTGTATACACATACACCACATCTTCTTTATCCCTTCATAAATTGATGGACACTTAGGCTCTTTCCATAGTTTGGCTATTGTTGATAATGCTGCTATAAATATCAGGGTGAATGTATCCCTTTGAATCTGTATTTTTGTATCCTTTGGGTAAATACCTAGTAGTACAATTGCTGGACCATAGGAAGTTTTATTTTTAACTTTTTGAGGAAACTCCATGCTGTTTTCCAGAATGGCTGCACCAGTTTGCATTCCCATCAACAGTGCACAAGGGTTCCCTTTTCTCTGCATTCTCGCCAACATCTGTTGTTTCTTATATATATATATATATATATATATATATATATGCACCAAATATATATATATATATATATATATATAGTCAAAATGTATCGAATTGTGGACTCTAAATATGTGCAGTTTATTAAATACCAATTAGAGATATCAATAAAACTTTTAAAAAATGTTTTTTTTTTTTTGTAAACAGCTCAGGAAACAACAGATGTTGGCAAGGATGTGGAGAAAGAGGAATCTTCTTACACTGTTGGTGGTAATACAAACTGGTGCAGTAACTCTGGAAAACAGTATGGAGATTTCTCAAAAAGTTAGAAATTGAACTACACTATGACCCAGGAATTACACTACCAGGTATTTATCCAAAGGACACAAACATAATCATTGGAAGAGGTACATGCACCCCAGTGTTTATAGCAGCAATGTCCACAATAACCAACCTATGGAAAGAACCCAGATGTCCATCGACAGACAAATGGATAAAGAATATATATCAGGCAGAGGGAGAAGCAGGCTCCATGCAGGGAGCCTGACATGGGACTCCATCCAGGTCTCCAGGATCACACCCTGGGCTGAAGGCAGCACTAAACCGCTGAGCCACCAGGGCTGCCCTTTAATGTGGAATTTAAGAAACAAAACAGATCAATATAAGGGAAGGAAGGGAAAAATAAAATAAGACAAAAACAGAGATGAAGTTGTATAAGTAGTTCATTCATTTTTATTGCTGAGCAAATTCCATTGCATGAATGCATCACAATTAGTTTATCCATTTGTCTGTTGATGGACCTTTGAATTATTTCTAATTGGTGACTACTAAAAATAAAGTGGCTAATAAGATATCCAGATGGCTAAAAGACACATGAAAAAATGCTCAACGTCACTCATCATCAGGGATATATAAATCAAAACCATGATGAGATACCACCTCACACCTGTCAGAATGGCTAAAATTAACACCACAGGAAACAACAGATGGAAAAAACAGAGATGAAGGCAAAGCATTTGAGGCTCTTAACTATAGAGAACAAACAGAGTTGCTGGAGGGGTGGTGGGTGGGGGAAGGGGTAATTGGGAGATGAGCTTTAAGGAGGGCACTTGATACAAGGAGATATAAGGAGAACTGGGTGTTATATGCCACTGATGATGAATCACCAAATTCTACCCATGAAACTAATAATACACTGTATGTCAACTAAATTGAATTTAAATAAAACATTAAAATTTTTTCTTTTGATGATAATCTAAATGCAACAATTATAATTCTAGATTTGAATAATTGCCTCAGAACCAACTCCTGTTGGTTCTTGAAAGAATTAATAAGATAGATAAACCATTAGCCAGCCTTACTAAAAAAAGGAGAGAGAAGAGTCAAATTAATAAAATCATGAACGAGAAAGGAGAGATCACTACCAACACCAAAGAAATACAAACGATTTTAAAAACATTATGAACAGCTATACACTAATAAATTAGGCAATCTAGAAGAAATGAATAATTGCCTTATAGTAAAGTCCAGCTATATAATTTTGGTAGCCATGTTACCACTGTTTCTGTAATTAAGTCAGTACCCAGGCATATTATTTCAGTTGTCATATGTACAACAGTGTCTGTGTCCCTCTGTCCCTAGCTAGTGATGCACTCACATGTCCCATTCCTTGTCTCAAGGTGTAGATATAGAAGTTCCTCTCTGACACAATACAATAGATGTCCAGGGTGACCTTAAAGCATTCTTTCATGTGCTAGAGCTAAGAGTCTTCACACATTGGCTAGATGATTGTGATAAAGGGTCTTTAGGCACAGACAGGATCTTGTTTTCATTCATGTCACAAGAGGGCAGTGAGAAAGTGAGGTCCTGGGATAGAGTAACTCTTTTGTCACGCAGATGCCTAAGAGGCAAGATCTCAAAGCACAAGGTGATGTTTCCATTCATGAGATGGATACACTTGAAACTTAGGCCTTGGCCATGGTTCTGGGTTTGGTTCCCTGGTCCAAATCAGTGTTTCTCATGCCAATACTCCTCATCCATTTACAATGCCTTCTAAGGCACTTCTCAGGTTATGTAACTACACCCAGGGACTGGTCTCTATTACTTTAAAGGATAGATAAGGTTTTCATTTTTTCAAGATCAAGATCACAACCTACCTCCAAGAAGGACTTCTCGCCACAGCATGTTATTGTCACAGTTTGAGCTCTTGCAACCTTCTACACTATGCTCCCAATAAAAGTCTTTATGTCTCCACAAAAAAAAATTCTGTCCCCATCCCACAGCCCTCTTCAAGAGAAAAAAGAATATGTGATTTTCTAAAACTGATTAAAAAATTCCTGTGTGGTGGTTTCAGAGTTGATTGAATTAGTAATCAAATAACATCAACAAAGGCACAGCGTCTTCCATTCCTCTTTCTGTCTTCCTCTACTAACTAGCAGATCTTTCTTCCTGGTTGCAAGGTGACTGTAGCAGTTCCAGCATTATATGCAGACACAGAAACATCCTGTTATGAAGAGAGGAGTTTCCTCCTATACATCTCCTTTTATTACTGAGGAAAACCATTTCCAAAAGCCCCTCAGTAGACTACCCCTCAGAGCCTAGGACATGACCCCCTCAGATCCTAGATCACATGTCCATATCTAAATCAATCACTGACAAGGAAAATGAGCCCGATAATGATTCATACTGACTATTCAAGATTTCACCACCACCTCAGTAGAGGACCAGGATAAGGCCCCTTCCCTAAGCACATGACCAATTCAGGACTGTGCCAGCAAGGAAGAAGGGGCAGAGATGAATTCAGGCAAACAACTAGCATTGTCAGCTTTTTACCCACTTACCTCCAGATGCCCCACATATGGATTGATTTGAAGGGTGCTGAGCAGGATTCCCCAGAGGTGTAGGTGGGTGGGCAGCTTGATAGGTGGTGGTCTCCATCTCCCCACTTAAATTCACCACCCAACTCCCTTACTCTGATAGTTTAGGTTCTGTTTCCCTCAATTTCATACAAAGTTGAATCCCTCAAAAGATTTGTTTCTGCCTTTTGTTCTGGATGTAGGGAGATTGTTCCCTGTCCACACTGGGATATGTGGAGGTAGTGCTTACATTCCCTTATAAGCAGTGAGTTGGTTTGGTAGATGACTTTATCTGGTCTTGACCCATTTTCTGACTGCACTTTGTACACTGTAGAGGGACTCAAGTTACCTTACCACATCCTAGGAAGTAGCTGTCTAATGATGGTTCATAGGGCGACCCCCAATTTCACAGCAGCACTCAAGCCCCTTATCCTGTCACTTCCCTTGCTTTTTCTTCTTCTTGTTCACGATGTGAGGCAGTAGTATCTAGCTTACCAACTACCACTAAGGGTATTAAGGGTAGATTAACACTGAATGAATTTCTCTATAGTCTTGCCTCCCTCACCTATTCCATATCAGAGATCAATGAGCAACCAAGTATATTATCCAAATACCAAAAAGCAGTGGCAAATCCTATGGCATTAATTCATCCTGATAGTATCTCATCCAGGTAGCCAGGAATGCCTCATACTGGTTCCACTGCCTTTTTTCATCAGGCCTGAGTAGCCAAATACATCTAATACAAATCAGTTAAACCCCTCTGGGTGTGAGTCTCTCCAGGGATGGTGGGGCTCAGTCCTGAGTTTCTGTACCCTAGTCATTCAAAGTACTGTCATCTTTGCAAATGTACATCAAAGCAAATGTAAGTCTAGGGGATAGCGCATATACTGAGAATTTTAGAGCAGAAACTCCCTAAAATTGTTATACATAGATTTCTTATATTTGGAACCAAATAGCTGCAACCAGAAAATGTACTCTGGTGCTTGATTTTGTCCCCAGGTATGTTCAGGTGCATCCCATCAAGGGATCAAAGGCAATGACTTGCTGAGAAAAGTACTCTAAATTCTCTCCCTCCACCCACCACCACCACCCACTTGCTCCCAGATAACCCAAGTCATCATGCCAGGGTCTCTAGACAAGGAAGTTATATTCCAAGGACAACACAAATTGCTTTCTCTGCCTTATATAGGGCACTGAAACTCCTGGTACTGTCCCCAACCCCAATCATTAGGCAGTTCTCATTCCCTCCAATCTTGAAGCAAATTACTAAGGCCCTAACTCTGGGAAACAAACTAGGGGTGGTGGAAGGGGAGGTGGGCGGGGGGTGGGGGTGACTGTGTGGCGGGCACTGAGGTGGACACTTGACGGGATGAGCACTGGGTGTTATTCTGTATGTTGGCAAATTGAACACCAATAAAAAAATAAATTTATTATTAAAAAAAATACTAAGGCCCTGAGGTAAATAGAACTCTTGTTCTTTTTTGATCACTTTTCTCAAGTCAGGGTCAGCCCACTCTGCCTTCCTCTACTTTACCCCCAAATGAGGTAGGAATGACTAACTTGGTGCCACGTGACACCAGGCAGCCCCCAACCGTCAGCCTGTGCTGGGTCTTTTGCTACTCTTTTTACGTGTACATTTGAACCCACTTCCTCTGGTTAGGGACTTCCCCATCTTACAATTCTTGGAAGGAAGCAGAGCCTGTCTCCCTCCACAGACTTAAGAAAGCCACATTTACTCTCTCTTGCAGCTAGAGTGTTGGTACATAATCTAGACCACTTGCCCTAGACTTTGTCCTAGGAGTTAGAGACTAGGAGACTGAGTCTCTCTGTCTCTCTGTCTCTCTGTCTCTGTCTCTGTCTCTGTCTCTGTCTCTCTCTCTCTCTCTCTCTCTCTCTCAGGCAGCACTAGCATTCACAGCAAGACAGAGCTCCCTGCAGGGAAACAGTGGTGAAAGCTACAGACTGGAGTGCTCAGAGGTGCTAGCAGTGGGCTCCTCACCAGACCAGTTCTACAGCATGGTTTGACTGTTGTTCCTGCCTGCAAACCTGCTTCTCCAGCTCGCCTGCTCATTCTGGGAGCTGCCCAATATCCTTTTAATGAATTATTTTTCTACCTAAATCATCCAGAGTCCAATTCTGTTGCTTGCAATCAAGGATCTGGACTGTTAAACAACTGTATCCCCTTCAGGGATTTGTTCTAGTTCCAAGAAGTCCCCAAAGGCTTTCTTTGTCCCCAGGGAGAGTTGAAGGGGATTCTTTATAGATTTCCATTTTGTTATAAATACTAAAATTAGAAAGAGTAAAGCTATCCACTATTGTCCCACCATATCTAGTTTAGCATCAGTGAGCACATACATTCTGAGCAATGCCGGAAAGCCCCTTATAAAGAGATTTTGTCCTGGCAAAAGACTTTCAAATGCTTCTTGAAATAATTAGTTTCGTGACTTCTTTTATATAGTAGACCTGATCTCTGTGAACACATTATTTTGAAGTGGGGATTTAAAATGTGTTTTGGCAGGAACTAACTATTCAAAGGTAATGAGTTTAATTGATTATAAGAATGTTTCTTTTGAGATGATGCAATAACTGCCTGATATTGAGCCTGCTTCTCCAGTGTATGCTGGCAGGAAGGTTTTCAAAGTTTATCTTGGTACATTTGAAATCTAGTAAGTGATTGGTTCCCTTTCTAAGCTCTGGGGCAGAATCTAGGCCTATGTGATAAGGCACTAACAATGTCCTAAAACCTAACCAAAACAAGGCTGGAACATCTTGCTCGAAATTTGAATTTCAGCCAAGTCAGTATGTCTGGGAAGACAATGGGGCCATTCCCCCTGTCATGACTGCCAAAATATCTTTCCCATTTATCTCCACCTACTATGCCCACTTCAAGAGGGTCAAAAGCAGGTTGTACTGGGTGTGGTGCCAAAACTGCCCATAGAGACACTGAGCACCTGGAGCTTGAGGGTTTCTGCATGTCAAAAACATATGAACTGGTAATGGAATTTGAGGGAAATGATGGAACTGTTCTGTATCTTGATTGTGGTGATTATGATTCTAGGGTATGTCCAAAATCATAGAACTATACACTAATAAGAATAAATTTTATTGTATGTAAGTTAAAAATAAATGTATTTTTTTCTTCAAAGAATAAGAGTGCTAGAACATTCCATGTATAAATTGTGGCTATGCAGTAGCATAGCATACAGGCACATGACCACAGTGGAGGACAGTGTCTCCAACTCCTCTGAAAGTACTATGTGACTGTCAGTTCACACTTACATAGCCACCTCAAACAGAAAATTCTAAAACTTGTGAGTAACTACACATTTTAGGGCCAGGAATTCAAATTTGTGAGGAGGGTACTAGGTGTGGCTTTCTTTCAGGCTTCTGCTGGAAGCTGAAAGAATCTGTTCCCCTTTTGTCTTGATATAGCACTATTTTTTCCTAGACCCTAAAAACTAACACCTATGTGCATAATGAAAGGTTTAGTTGGATCACCTAACACTAAGAAAGCAATTTGCACTGAACAGCCCATAGGGCCCAAACTCCCAGTATAGGACCAACTTTTCCTAAAAGTTTTGTGGGGTGGCTGGATTCCCACCATTCCCCTACTTTGTTGGTGAAGTCCTGGTCTCAATCATCTTCGGGTGCTGTGCCACACAACTCTTAGTTGACCTCCTATCCTAGTAGTTCTCAACCTCAGCTGTAGTTTAGAATCACTTGGTGCCCAGATCACCACTCAGACCAATTAGATAAGAATCTCTGGGATGTGGGACTTAATATCAGTGCTATTTTTAAAGAACACCTCAGGGTATGTCTATACTTTTGCAAAGGGGCAACTTTCTATTTTATGAGCTAACACAAACACAGGAAAAGGCATTATATTAGTCTGCTCAGGCCACCATAACAAAATATCTCAGACTGGGTGGCTTACACAGCAGAAATTTATTTTCTCCCAGTTCTAGAGGCTAGAAGTCCAAGATCAAGGTGTCATCAGGGTTGGTTTCCCCTGAGCTCTCTTCTTGGCTTTCATATGGACACTCTCTTGCTGCCTCCTCACCAGGTAATCCTTCTGTGTCATGTACTCCTGGTATGTGTTTGTGTCCTAATCTCCTCTACTTACAAGGACATGAGTCAGAATGGATTAGAGTCAATCCCAATGGCCTCATTTTAATTTAATTTCTTTTTAAAAAGGCTCATTCTCCAAATGAGCCATAGTCATATTCTGAGGTACTGGAGGTTAGGGCTTTATATGAAATGGGGCTGGAGGACACAATTCAGCCTCTAACAAAAGAGATCATGGTTCCTCTAATAGTCCTCAGCCTTTTTATCTTAACCTGATGGGTTTTATAGACAAACTCAAGGTCCTTTGGGAGTGTGGCTGACTGCATCAAGAGTAGTGGACTACAGTTCAACAGGGCCATCCAATTTCTATCTTCACAAGACCATTCTCCCAATAACAGCCACTGTTTCTCTTAGGACCAATGTTGGGCATTTCTGCTTTGTCTCCAGAAGGCTCTGAAGTGGATAAGAATAGGACATTAATCAAATGAACTTCAAATTCCCTGCTGTGCCCGAAGCTGTGACACCTGTCCCTCTTGTGTTTCCCATACCAAATCATGCCTGGTCACATTGTCTAAAATGGTTCATCAGAAATTACATGTCCAGCCCAAATGATAGTATTAAAGTGTCCCAAATAATGTATACATGTCCAAAATCTTAATAGTGTGAAATTTCTCCACTTCTGAAATTCTTGGGAGGAAAATAAATTTTAAAATTCCAAAGAAATTTAAGTTCAAAATTATTTCCTTTTCAACACTATTTCTGCTCATTCATGGGTAGACGGGTCTCACTCTGAGGTATGAAGAGAGCAGGTTTTCCTTTAACAACTACAACCTGGGCTGTCCTCCACTGGAATAGGTGAAGTTCACTCAGGATCCCCCCCCAAAAAAGAATTAACCCAACTTCAAGATTCTCAGATGTCCCACTAAGAGTTTTAAAAAGTTAACTAAATACCCAAGATTCTCCCAGCACCAATGTCATGTGTACAAACTTTAGAAGAAAATAATGCAAAGAAGCAACCAAACAAACCCAGTAAGTGGAATATGCTGCAGAACCATTGGCCTGGTATACTCAGCAAATCAGTATTATCAAAAATGGTCTGTGATAGATTAAACAAGGGACATAAGAACAAGATGTAATGCATGGTCTGGATTGATACCACTTTGGATGAAGCAATCACAAGGAATATTTTTAGGTCATTTGAGGAAATATAAATATGATCTGGGTGTTAAGTCAGTTGAAGTATTACTAAAATCGTGAGACAGAAATGGATGACTGAAAAAAAACAGGCTAATAGAATGTAGAATATGTAGTAAGATCTCTGGTGATAAAATAAAAGCACATATAGACAGAGAGAGAGAGAAAGAGAGAGAGAGAGAGAGAATAAGGAGAGATCCTGAAAGGACTGCACTGGAGTCTTACAGTGATTTCTGGGTAGTGGAAATTTTAGTTATTTATTTATTATATTTCTGCTTGCCTAGATAGTCTCGTTTTCTACAATGCCACTGTACTGGTTTTGTATTAATAAAATAATATTTTAAAAAATTATTAGTCACAAGCAATGTTCAGCCACTGAAGCAGTTGTCCCAGGCAAAATTGTGTTGGTGGAAAGTAGTACATAATACAGTCCCAACCCACACCGCTGGGTCAGAAAGCACAGTGACAGCATTATCTGGAGGAAAGAAGGATAACCGTAAAAAAACATGAGAGAAAGAGGCAATCATCTTCCTTACAGTCTCAACAGGAGGCAACTTAAATTGTGCTAGTTGTCTAGCTAGGGTCCACAGCCTCTCACTTTAAACTCTACTGGGAGAGGCGCCTGGGTGGCTCAGTCAATTAAGTGTTTACCATCCACTCCTGTTGTGATCCTGGGGTCCTGGGACGGAGCCCTGTGTCAGGCTCCCTGCTCAGCTGGGACTCTGCTTCTCTCTCTCCCTCTGCTGCTCCCCCTGCTTGTGCACTCGCCCGTGCTCTCTCTCTCTCTCAAATAAATAATAAAATCTTTTTAAAAAAACTCTACTGGGATTTATCAAGAGATTGATGATGGCCCTCAGTTTACTGTATGGGGACAGGTGGAGTTCCATGCACATTTGCTGTTACCTCTCCCAAAGAGTGGCATTTGAGACAATCTTGTCTTCTTGAAAAGTTAAGAGATGTTTTGTGATGGCACTCCAGTCCTTAGATCATTTTTGTGGCTGCTTTTGTCAACCTCCACTCTATTTGAAACCACTGAATTCCCCATTTTGAACCCCATGCTCTTGGCATCCTGCATCCCCTAAGGATGGGCTTTGTGTGGTAACCCAGCCTCTACACTGTGAGCAGTTACATGTAGTAAGCATGGCTCTGAGCATGGTTCATAATCTTGCTGCAGGATTTTTCTATTGCTATGGAAACAAATTATCACAAACTTAGTGGCTTAAAACACACAGTTCTGGAGGTCAGATGTCCCACATGGGTCTCACTGGCTGATAATCAAGTGTCACCAGGCCTGTCCCTGTTTGGAGGCTACAGAGGAGCTCATCTGTGCTGTTGGCAGGATTTGGTTTTTTGCAGTGGTTGAACAAAGGTCCCCATTTTCTTGCCTATTGCAAACTGAAGCTGACGGCATTCCTTGGTTTGTGGCCCCTCCTCCACCCTTAAAGTCAGCAACAAGGGATCAAGTCTTTCTCACATTGAATCTTTCTGACCCACTCTTCTTCCACTCTTAAAGAGTCATGTGTTTAGACTGGACTATCTCTGTTTCTGACCCTGGGAGAGCTTCTTTTTTGTTAATTTTCAACCTCAGTCATCCATTTTTTTAAACTTTTTTAAAGCTTTATTTATGTATTTGGGGGGGGCATAGAAGGAGTGGAAAAGAATCTCAAGCAGAATCTCTGCGGAGTGGAGAGCCCTACATGGGGCTCCATCTCGTGACCCTGAGACCATGACCTAAGCTAAAATCAAGAGTCTGAGGCTTAGCCAACTGAGCCACCCAGGCACTCTGTCCATTTTTTTAACTTTAAAAAATAGTTTATGAAAATTTGGGACTACTGTTTCAAATTCAAACAAACTGAAGAGACATAAAATGCAATGCCTGAAACTTGACTGGATCCTGGTTTTTAAAAAAGCTATGAAAATTATAGTAAGATATTTTTTGATGGAGGATAAAAATATTCCCCAATGGGAAGCTAAAGGACATTTTTAAAAAATATTTTATTCATTCATTTGAGAGAGAGAGACATAGCGAGAGAGTACAAGCAGTGGGGAGAGAGAGGAACAGGCCCCCTGCTGAGCAGGGACAACCCCCCTCTGGCCCACAATGTGGGGTTCAATCCCAGGACCCTGGGATCATGATTCAAGCTGAAGGCTTGAGCCACCCAGGTGCCCCAAAAGGACAGTTTAAAATAAATCCCAACAGCCATTTATGTCTCTGTGCTACTTCATTACCTTGCCAACCAATAGTAAAGAGATTTTTCTAAGATGCTGTATCTCTTTATGCTTGTGTATTATTTAGTGTTCATTTGGAGAGAGGCTTTCTTTCTTTTTCTCCTACAAGCAGTAAGTGACCAAATGATACTGACACTTCGGATCATGAGGCCCTGAATATTTCAGAACCATTTTCTGAGTGCTTGATAAAATAGTTAGAAAGTTCAAAGTTATGGAGACTGCTAAATTTAGGGGGAAATATAACTTTATTTCACTGTTTTTTTTTAATTTTTTATTTATTTATGATAGGCACACAGTGAGAGAGAGAGGCAGAGACACAGGCAGAGGGAGAAGCAGGCTCCATGCACCGGGAGCCCGACGTGGGATTCGATCCCGGGTCTCCAGGATCGCGCCCTGGGCCAAAGGCAGGCGCCAAACCGCTGCGCCACCCAGGGATCCCCTATTTCACTGTTTTTATGGCAGAATTTAGAAATAGTATAGCAGTGTTAGAGAAAATAGGTTAAATATATTAATAAGATCTCATAAAACCAGGTGATAATTTAATGGGATGGGAACAATCTGCTTAAACACGTGCCTTCTTATCTTCTTGTGTTATTTTCTGAGATGACTGTTTCTCTATGTTTTTTGTTTGTTTGTTTCTCTGTTTTAATTAGCTTCCACGAATTATCCATGAATTCAATAGTAATGAGAAACAGTATACTCTGCTCCAACAATAATTCAGATATGATGTTGAAAACTGCCTTCCACTAAAAGGATTCAAAACTCCTTGATTCCTTATTCAGTACAGGAGAATTCAGGATGATCCCATGATCTCTTGCTATTGTCGTAAATCAAGGACTCATGGAGAGGTAGCAGGATATCATTAAAAACAACAGGTCATCATCTACAGAGAGCTGATATAGTGACAGTTTGAGCATCCAAAAGGAAATGATAATGAAAAATAAGTGGATCCACTTGGGTCTGTGTAAAGTCATAAGGTATGATGTGTTAAATAATACACACATAAATTGTACTAGAAATAACCCTCTATGCCCAATTCTTGCATAAATATGGAAGACAAATGACTCAAATAATAAATCTGAAGTGTTTTAAGTTGTAAAGCCAATACAATCTCTTTCTTACATGAAGAGATTTAAACAGATGTTATAGTGAAATGATAATATATTTATTTTGTTTTCTTCCTACAGTACATGAAGTGGTAAATTTTAGAACCAGTCCCCCAGTATATATGGGTTTGTCTCATTTTGTCTTTATTTATATAGTCACTTAGATTTCAACTTTCTCACCATTGCTTAGTCAGTTACAATTTTTCAGCAGCTTTCCATCTTTAAAATTTTTGTTAATCTCTTGTCTATTACTACTGTCTTTCTGGTTTACTTCTTTTATATTCCTTAATTGTAATTTTGGTAGAGTTTGAATGAGAAATGACAATGTAAGTGAATAGCCATTCAATTATGCTTTTGTGTAAGTAGGTGTTATTTTTTTAAAGAAATAAAGTATAGGGACGCCTGGGTGGCTCAGCAGTTTGGTGCCTGCCTTCGGCCCAGGGCCTGATCCTGGAATCCCAGGATTGAGTACCATGTCGGGCTCCCTGCATGGAGCCTGCTTCTCTCTCTACCCGTGTCTCTGCCTGTGTGTGTGTGTGTGTGTGTGTGTGTGTGTGTCTCATGAATGAATAAATAAAATCTTTTTAAAAAATAAAGAAATAAAGTATTTAGTTACAAATGAAGAAAAGGCTATGAAAAGACACTCTAGGGACAACTAGGGAAATCTTTTTTTTTTTTAATTAACACTTCATTACATTTATTTTTATTAATTTGCTATTACCAAAATATCATGGAGAACACCTTCATACATGTATCTTTGTACATTTTATGATATTTCTGTATAATAGATTCCTCAAAATAGAATTCCTCAAAAGAGTATGCACATTAAAAATGTTAATAGACTCTGTAACAGGGTGGGTGGTTCAAGAAAAGAACTTTCTCTTCAATGGAAATTATATACCAAAGACTATAAAACATATATGTAGAGATACTTTTGAAACAAGGATGGAAATCTGGAAGCCTCATCCATTCCTTAGTGGACTAAGGTGGTTCTTGGGCATCTCCACAGAGTTCTTTTTTTTTTTTAATTTTTATTGGTGTTCAATTTACCAACATACAGAAAAACACCCAGTGCTCATCCCGTCAAGTGTCCACCTCAGTGCCCGTCACCCATTCCCCTCCAACACCCGCCCTCCTCCCCTTCCACCACCCCTAGTTCGTTTCCCCGAGTTAGGAGTCTTTATGTTCTGTCTCCCTTCCTGATATTTCCCAACGTTTCTTTTCCCTTCCTTTATATTCCCTATCACTATTATTCATATTCACCAAATGAATGAGAACATACACTGTTTGTCCTTCTCCGATTGACTTATTTCACTCAGCATAATACCCTCCAGTTCCATCCACGTTGAAGCAAATGGTGGGTATTTGTCGTTTCTAATTGCTGAGTAATATTCCATTGTATACATAAACCACATCTTCTTGATCCATTCATCTTTCGATAGACACCGAGGCTCCTTCCACAGTTTGGCTATTGTGGCCATTGCTGATAGAAACATCGGGGTGCAGGTGTCCCGACGTTTCATTGCATCTGAATCTTTGGGGTAAATCCCCAACAGTGCAATTGCTGGGTCGTAGGGCAGGTCTATTTTTAACTCTTTGAGGAACCTCCACACAGTTTTCCAGAGTGGCTGCACCAGTTCACAGTCCCACCAACAGTGTAAGAGGGTTCCCTTTTCTCCGCATCCTCTCCAACATTTGTTGTTTCCTGCCTTGTTAATTTTCCCCATTCTCACTGGTGTGAGGTGGTATCTCATTGTGGTTTTGATTTGTATTTCCCTGATGGCAAGTGATGCAGAGCATTTTCTCATGTGCATGTTGGCCATGTCCATGTCTTCCTCTGTGAGATTTCTCTTCATGTCTTTTGCCCATTTCATGATTGGATTGTTTGTTTCTTTGGTGTTGAGTTTAATAAGTTCTTTATAGGTTTTGGAAACTAGCCCTTTATCTGATATGTCATTTGCAAATATCTTCTCCCATTCTGTAGGTTGTCTTTTAGTTTTGTTGACTGTATCCTTTGCTGTGCAAAAGCTTCTTATCTTGATGAAGTCCCAATAGTTCATTTTTGCTTTTGTTTCTTTTGCCTTTGTGGATGTATCTTGCAAGAAGTTACTGTGGCCGAGTTCAAAGAGGGTGTTGCCTGTGTTCTCTTCTATGATTTTGATGGACTCTTGTCTCACATTTAGATCTCTCATCCATTTTGAGTTTATCTTTGTGTATGGTGAAAGAGAGTGGTCCAGTTTCATTCTTCTGCATGTGGATGTCCAATTTTCCCAGCACCATTTATTGAAGAGACTGTCTTTCTTCCAATGGATAGTCTTTCCTCCTTTATCGAATATTAGATGACCATACATTTCAGGGTCCACTTCTGGGTTCTCTATTCTGTTCCATTGATCGATGTGTCTGTTTTTGTGCCAGTACCACACTGTCTTGATGACCACAGCTTTGTAGTACAACCTGAAATCTGGCATTGTGATGCCCCCAGCTATGGTTTTCTTTTTTAAAATTCCCCTGGCTATTCGGGGTCTTTTCTGATTCCACACAAATCTTAAAATAATTTGTTCTAACTCTCTGAAGAAAGTCCATGGTATTTTGATAGAGATTGCATTAAATGTGTAAATTGCCCTGGGTAACATTGACATTTTCACGATATTAATTCTGCCAATCCATGAGCATGGAATATTTTTCCATCTCTTTGTGTCTTCCTCAATTTCTTTCAGAAGTGTTCTATAGTTTTTAGGATATAGATCTTTTACCTCTTTGGTTAGGTTTATTCCTAGGTATCTTATGCTTTTGGGTGCAATTGTAAATGGGATTGACTCCTTAATTTCTCTTTCTTCAGTCTCATTGTTAGTGTATAGAAATGCCATTGATTTCTGGGCATTGATTTTGTATCCTGCCACGCTACCAAATTGCTGTATGAGTTCTAGCAATCTTGGGGTGGAGGCTTTTGGGTTTTCTATGTAGAGTATCATGTCATCGGCGAAGAGGGAGAGTTTGACTTCTTCTTTGCCAATTTGAATGCGTTTAATGTCTTTTTGTTGTCTGATTGCTGAGGCGAGGACTTCCAGGACTATGTTGAACAGCAGTGGTGAGAGTGGACATCCCTGTCTTGTTCCTGATCTTAGGGGAAAGGCTCCCAGTGCTTCCCCATTGAGAATGATATTTGCTGTGGGCTTTTCGTAAATGGCCTTTAAGATGTCGAGGAAAGTTCCCTCTATCCCAACACTCTGAAGAGTTTTGATCAGGAATGGATGCTGTACTTTGTCAAATGCTTTCTCCGCATCTAATGAGAGTATCATATGGTTCTTGGTTTTTCTCTTGCTGATATGATGAATCACACTGATTGTTTTACGAGTGTTGAACCAGCCTTGTGTCCCAGGGATAAATCCTACTTGGTCATGGTGAATAATTTTCTTAATGTGTTGTTGGATCCTATTGGCTAGTATCTTGTTGAGAATTTTTGCATCCATGTTCATCAGGGATTTTGGTCTGTAATTCTCCTTTTTGGTGGGGTCTTTGTCTGGTTTCAGAATTAAGGTGATGCTGGCCTCATAGAACGAATTTGGAAGTACTCCATCTCTTTCTATCTTTCCAAACAGCTTTAGTAGAATAGGTATGATTTCTTCTTTAAACGTTTGATAGAATTCCCCTGGGAAGCCATCTGGCCCTGGACTCTTGTGTCTTGGGAGGTTTTTCATGACTGCTTCAATTTCCTCCCTGGTTATTGGCCTGTTCAGGTTTTCTATTTCTTCCTGCTCCAGTTTTGGTAGTTTGTGGCTTTCCAGGAATGCGTCCATTTCTTCTAGATTGCCTAATTTATTGGCGTACAGCTGTTCATAATATGTTTTTAAAATCGTTTGTATTTCCTTGGTGTTGGTAGTGATCTCTCCTTTCTCATTCATGATTTTATTAATTTGAGTCTTCTCTCTCTTCTTTTTAATAAGGTTGGCTAATGGTTTATCTATCTTATTAATTCTTTCAAAGAACCAACTCCTGGTTCTGTTGATCTGTTCCACAGTTCTTTTGGTCTCGATATCATTTAGTTCTGCTCGAATTTTAATTAACTGTCTTCTTCTGCTGGGGGTGGGGTCTATTTGTTGCTTTTTCTCTAGTTCCTTTATGTGTAAGGTGAGCTTTTGAATTTGAGATCTTTCCAGTTTTTGAATGGCTGCTTGTATTGCGATGTATTTCCCCCTCAGGACTGCTTTTGCTGCATCCCAAAGATTTTGAACGGTTGTATCTTCATTCTCACTACTTTCCATGAATCTTTTTAATTCTTCCTTAATTTCCTGGTTGACCTTTTCATCTTTTAGCAGGATGGTCCTTAACCTCCACGTGTTTGTGGTCCTTCCAAACTTCTTGTTGTGATTAAGTTCTAATTTCAAGGCATTATGGTCTGAGAATATACAGGGGACTATCGCGATCTTTTGGTATCGGTTCAGACCCGATTTGTGACCCAGTATGTGGTCTATTCTGGAGAAAGTTCCATGTGCACTTGAGAAGAATGTGTATTCAGTTGAGTTTGGATGTAAAGTTCTGTAGATATCTGTGAAATCCATCTGGTCCAGTGTATCATTTAAAGCTCTCGTTTCTTTGGATATGTTGTGCTTAGAAGACCTATCTAGTATAGAGAAAGCTAGATTGAAGTCACCAAGTATAAGTGTATTATTATCAAAGTATTTCTTCAGTTTGGTTATTAATTGGTTTAAATATTTGGCAGCTCCCACATTCGGGGCATATATATTGAGGATTGTTAAGTCCTCTTGTTGGATAGATCCTTTGAGTATGAGATAGTGTCCCTCTTCATCTCTCACTATAGTCTTTGGGATAAATTTTAATTTATCTGATATAAGGATGGCAACCCCTGCTTTCTTTTGAGGACCATTTGAATGGTAAATGGTTCTCCAACCTTTATTTTCAGGTTGTAGGTGTCCTTCTGTCTAAAATGAGTCTCTTGTAGACAGCAAATAGATGGGTCCTGCTTTTTTATCCAGTCTGAAACCCTGCGCCTTTTGATGGGGTCATTAAGTCCGTTCACGTTCAGAGTTACTATTGAGAGATATGAGTTTAGTGTCATCATATCTATTCAGTCCTTGTTTTTGTGGATTGTTCCACTGAACTTCTTCTTAAAGGGGAATTTTAAGAGTCCCCCTTAAAATTTCTTGCAGAGCTGGTTTGGAGGTTACATATTCTTTCAGTTCCTGCCTGTCTTGGAAGCTCTTTATCTCTCCTTCCATTTTGAATGAAAGCCTTGCTGGATATAGTATTCTTGGTTGCATGTTCTTTTCATTTAGGACCCTGAATATATCCTGCCAGCCCTTTCTGGCCTGCCAGGTCTCTGTGGAGAGGTCTGCTGTTACCCTAATATTCCTCCCCATAAAAGTCAGGGACTTTTTTTCTCTTGCTGCTTTAAGGATCTTCTCCTTATCTTTGGCATTTGCAAGCTTCACTATTAAATGTCGAGGTGTTGAACGGTTTTTGTTGATTTTAGGGGGGGATCTCTCTATTTCCTGGATCTGAATGCCTGTTTCCCTTCCCAGATTAGGAAAGTTTTCAGCTAGGATTTGTTCAAATACATATTCTGGCCCTCTGTCCCTTTCGGCGCCCTCAGGAGCCCCAATTAAACGTAGGTTTTTCTTCCTCAGGCTGTCATTTATTTCCCTTAATCTATCCTCATGATCTTTTAATTGCTTGTCTCTTTTTTCCTCAGTTTCCCTCTTTGCCATCAACTTGTCTTCTATGTCACTCACTCGTTCTTCCACCTCGTTAAGCCTCGTCGTTAGGACTTCTAGCTTGGATTGCATCTCATTTAATTGATTTTTAATTTCTGCCTGATTGGATCTAAATTCTGCAGACATGAAGTCTCTTGAGTCCTTTATGGTTTTTTCTAGAGCCACCAGTAGCTGTAAAATAGTGCTTCTGAATTGGCTTTCTGACATTGAATTGTAATCCATATTTTGTAATTCTGTGGGAGAGAGGGCTGTTTCTGATTCTTTTTTTTTGAGGTGAGGTTTTCCTTCTAGTCATTTTGCTCAGTGCAGAGTGGCCAAAAACAAGTTGTATTGGGAAAAGGAGAAAAAGAGAGAGAAGGAAAGAAAAGAGAAAAAGAAAAAAGAGAAAGAAGAAAAAAAGGGGAAAAAGAGAAGAAAAAGAAAAAGAAAGAAAGGAGAAAAAAGAAAAAAAGGGTGGGGTGGGGTGGGGGAAGCAATCAGAAATCAAGAAGAAAGAAAAAAAAAGCACAAAACAAAACAAACCAAAAAAAAAAAAAACCCACGGGGAGTATCTTCCAATTCTGTATACTTTAAGTCCCTTGACTTCCCTTGGAACTGGTCCGTCTCGCTGGTCTTCTGGGGGAGGGGCCTGCTGTGCTGATTCTCAGGTGTTAGCACTTGGGGGAGCTGCTCTGCCCCTGCCTGGTGCAGGGCTCGGTGGGGGTTGTTCACCCCGTGAGGCCCCGGGAGGAAGCCACAGTGGCGGGGGCAGCTCTGGGACCCTGGAGTCAGCTCCCGCAGTAGCTCCGAGGCTCTCTGTCTGCAGGGCCTGGGGGCTCCTGGGCGGGGCCGCTGATCTGCTCAGTTCCAGGCAGGAGTGTCCTTGCTGTCTTGGACCCTCCCAGCCTCTGCCTGTCACTGGGGGAGGCCGGATCCTGGGCTGTGTCCCGGCGCCCTGTGCTTCGACGCCTGCGGTGTTGGATTCGCGCTCCTGCCCCGCAGCCCCCTCCGCGGAGCCGCCGCCCGAGCCCCTCCGAGCTGCTCCGGGTCCCGCCGAGCGCTGCAGCCCTTAGGGAGCTCGGCGCATCTCCCCGGGGCGCAGTTCCTCTGTTACTGTCCCAGGGAGCCCGAGGGCATCCCCGCCTTTCTGGGGATCCTGCTCTAATTCCCCGGGAGGCCTTTCCGCGGGGAAGGTTGGTGCAGCTCCTGCTCCTCCGGGACGGGGCTCTCCTGTCCTGGGGACACTCGCCCCGGCCTCAGCCCGGCTCCTCGGGGCCCCTCCCCCTTGGAGGCCTTTTGTTTCTTTATTTCTTTTTCCCCATCTTCCTACCTTGATAGAAGCGCGAACTCTTCTCACTGTAGCGTTCCAGCTGGTCTCTCTTTAAACCTCAGGCCGAATTCGTAGATTTTCAGGATGATTGGATGGTTTTCTAGGTAATTTGTTGAGGACAGGTGATTTGGAGACCCTACTCTGCCGCCATCTTGCCCCTCCCCCCCTAGGGAAATCTTAATACGGCCTCAATATTACTTGATGATATCAAAATATTATTGTGAAATTATTTTTAATTTTCTTACATGTGATAAAGGTTTTGGAATTATGTAGGAGAATTTTCTTTCAAGATGCGCACTGAAGTTCTTAAGAATGATGTAAGTCAACTCACTTTTCAATGGTTCAAAAAATTAGATAGATGATGGTAGATAAAGCAAATATGGCAAAACGTTAACAATTGAAACTTGAGTGGTGGGCATGCCATTCATTGTACTAATTTGAACTTTTCTACATGTTTAAGATTTTTCACAATAAAAAACTGGGAACATTTTACACTAGGTTTCTAGGTATTTGAAACAGGGCTGAGGGCATGTTTTAGCAAATGCCCAAGTCACCATCTTGATCCCAAAGCTCAGCTAAATTTTTCATATTTTAATCTACTTAGATTGGTTACCCACCCCTTCCTTCTCTAAAGTGTATGTGGCTATATTAGTTAGGATATAGGTTCAGCCTCTTGTGATAGATACCCAAATTGACAGAGGCTTAAATAAAACCAAAATGTATTTCCTTCAGATGTAACAGACCAGAAGAAGGCAGCCCAGGACTAGTGTGGTAGCTGTTCTATAAAGTTATTCAGAGACTCAGTCTCCTCCTTATCAACCAGAATGATGCTTCTGTCTAGATGGTACAAAATGGCTCTCATTTTAGCCAGTGGGATAAAGAAGGGAAAGGCCCTCACACTAAGGGCTCTGCTCTGATTTTAAGTGCTCATGCTATCAGATTGGGTCTACCTGGAAAATCCAGGATAAATTCCCTATCTTAAAGTCTGTACCCTTAATTATATCGGCAAAGTCCCCTTTATCATGTAATATATCATATTCACAGTTTCTAGGGATTAGTGTAAATATCTTAGGGAAGGGGGCATTGTGCCTACTAAACTGAGGTCTCTAAGGTCAGCTTTCAGAGAACACCTTTTTTTTTTTAATTTTTTTTTTATTTATTTATGATAGTCACAGAGAGAGAGAGAGAGGCAGAGACACAGGCAGAGGGAGAAGCAGGCTCCATGCACCGGGAGCCTGATGTGGGATTCGATCCCGGGTCTCCAGGATCGCACCCTGGGCCAAAGGCAGGCGCCAAACCGCTGCACCACCCAGGGATCCCAAGAACACCTTTTTATGCGAATACTTGCCAATAACATTGTAGATCTGGACTCTCGCTGGTAGAGTAATTCTGATGTGTTTTTTTCTTCTCTGCCTATCTCTCTTTTGTCTCTTTAGGACTCAGAAAACCTCTCTGACCTAGTAACAATTAAAATATCTCTCTCTGTTTTCTAGTTTCATCTTTAAGAACTTTTAGATCTGAGTATATGCTCTTTTCCCCTTTCATCTCTATTTAGCTTGTTACTCAATTTTCCTAAGACAGACTCTCTCTTTCTCCAGTTTAAATGGCATAACGTCTTGGATATTTTTCATTGACTCTCCTATTGCTCTTGTTCTGACTGAGCAAAGCTTGTTTTTATTTTTCTAATGCTATATTATGGGAAATTTCAAACATACACAAAATTAGAGATCTACTATAATGAACTCCATGAATAGTATAACGAATCACTCAGCTTCAAGATTATCAACACTTTGCCAATTTTAATTCATCTGTTCTTACTTTTTTCTGGAATATTGCAAAGCAAACCTCAGGCATCATGTCATAAAACTCACACGTGAATTAGTATAAAACATTATTTTGAAAGAAATCCAATACCTCCTTGATTTTGTGAGCAAACCTATTCCTAGAGAAAGTGGTCTTTAAAGGGTTTTTGTGTGTGTGTGTGTGTAGTCTTTGGTACATTGATAATTTAAAGACTTGTTTCTTTGCCTCAAAACAAGAAAATGCTATATCTTATATATGGTGAGGACTCCCATTTCTCTATCTGTACCTTGATAAAAACCACCTGCCTGGGCAGCCCGGGTGGCTCAGCGGTATAGTGCCACCTTCAGCCCAGGGCGTGATCCTGGAGACAAGGGACTGAGTCCCAGTCGGGCTCCCTGCATGGAGCCTACTTCTCTCTCTCTCTCTCTCTCTCATGAATTAATAAATAAAATCTTAAAAAAAAACCACCTGCCTTCCTAGGTTAAACCCAGAGTTTGGGTCTTTAAAATCCAAAGTCATAATCATGGTTCATGTAATTATTAAGTCCAGTGCTAGTCTGACACCATGCAGAGATGGTGGTGGTATCTGTGTGTGTGTGTGGGGGGGGATGAGTCTAAGAGGCTGGGGAGGTGCCACAAAAATTCAAGAAGGCAGCTCCACCAGAGTTTTTTTCCTTGCCTCTGTAACAAGATGCAATTCAAATCAAGATAGAGGGACAGTACTGATGGAATACCACCTACTAAATGCAAAATATATAATCTCACTCTTTTTTCTTAAAAGATTTATTTGTTAGAGAGAGAGAAACAGAGAGAGAGAGAGAGATTGAGCACAAACGGATAGAGAAGCAGAGGGAGAAGCAGACTCCCCACTGAGCAGGGAGCCCAAAGCTATGTGGGGCTGGATCCCAGGGCCCCAGGATCATGATCAGAGCCAAAAGCAGACCTTCCAGGCACCCTATAATCTCACTCTTTTAGTACTTTGTGGTTCACATGGAATTTAGCTACTTTTGCAGTTAAAAGCCCCAGCCCTTAGTCCTACTGAGAAATAGGGAAAAGGAGCAAAAAATTTTCAGCCCTCTGATGCTGAAAAGCTTGATTATTAAAGCTTTGAAAAGGAAACTATTGAAAGGAAATAGTCCCACTATCAAACCTATTGAAAAGGAAACTAATGTAATGTTGCGTGTCAACTCTACTTCAATAAAAAGCTGTTTTGAGGCAAACCTAATCAAGACCAAAATACTCTTTTCCTGATACTCTAATCCTTATCTCAGCCACAAAAGCCTACACAGTCTGTTCTTACTGGGGTCCACTTGGTTCCACCTGCTTCTAGACACCAGCCACAGTTGTAAGGTCAAAAACGTCTGAGGCCTGTGCTTTCTAAAGCTGCTATTAAAAGCAGTCACGTGCCTGCAGACACTAATCATAATGTAAACTGTTGCAAACTCCCAAAGTCTATGATGCACAGAGCCAGTGCTTTCCAGTGCTTGCCCTTATGGAAGGAAAGAAAGAAAGAAAGAAAAAGAAAGAAAGAAAGAAAGAAAGAAAGAAAGAAAGAAAGAAAAGCAAGCAAGCCAGTTGCAACACAGGCATACTGGCCACCACACTCCCGCAAAGAGAACTCCCTCCCTCAAATGTAATTCTAGATTTCAAATGTCAGTCTTGTATTCGTTTCTCAAGGTTTCTCTACCCATACATCATGGGGTCTCTCTGAAGGTTCTAGAATCACATCACTTTCTCCCTTGAATTCCAAACTAATTAAGAAATAGAAACAGGAGTCAAAGAGCGATCTGAATATTGAGATTTATTGTTGACAAGACTGATTTGAAGAATGGATCTGTGGCCTGCAGCCTGAATCTGGTTTTCAACTTTTTCATCCCAAATCTAGATTTTTCCACCTTCCTGAGGGATAGATAGGTCTGTACAGCAGAACCTTACTCCTGCTAAGTGGCGTTAGGATACAGCATACTATAGGCAATGGAGCTCTGAAAAATTCAGGGCAGAGAGCTCAGCAGATGCTGAGCAATAAGCCCTCAGATTTTGTAATCTCACCAGTCACCTTGGGGAGAAAGTGGTAGTGAAAGAGGTGGGGTGGCACACAGTGGAGATGGGAAAGCTCTCTCCCCATCACTTCTGAAAGAGCAGAAATTTCTAGTTCACATGCGGATGGGAATACTAGAAAGGGAAACATCACATAACTAATAAATATGGTCAAAGGGGAGGGACCAAGAGAAGGGCTCCTTTGCCACAAAGGCCAGTGCTTTCTCCAGTGGCCAGCCTTACATATTCACACCATGACTATAACAAATCAGAATGCGGTAATATGTAGAAATTGGTGTTCCAGTGCCCAGGAGAAACACTGGAACATACTAGTTTCACTCCATGAATATCTCTTAAGAGTCTTGACTGATTACTGTGGCCATATGGAAGGGAGAGAACTTTAGAGCTAATTTAAGCCTAGTTATTGGTGTGGGTTTTTTGTTTTTTGTTGTTGTTGTTGTTGTTGTTGTTGTTTTTGTTTTTGCCCCAGATGGCAGAAGACATCAAGTCCAAATGCAAGACAGAGGATAAAAAAGAGCTTAAAACAGAACTTGCAAAATGGTAGCCTGCTGATCAGATCCAGTCCACAGATGTGCTTGATCTGACCCCTAAGAATTTAAAAAGATATTTTTAAAATTACTTGTCAGCATATAAGTTGGTAGAGTCTGTACAAAACCCCAGACTTTATGGCTTCTCTAGATTACTTGGAAGATTCCGGCCATGTGAATGTGCATTTCAGTAGGGCAAGATCAGCTGGACAGAGTAGCCACCGCTTCTTTCAGGAAAGGGCACAGTCCCCACCTAGGCTTTTACAAAGCCTAGCTCCTGCCTACATTCCGGTTTGTGATCTCCGACTTAAATGGACCAGCATTAGTGACTGTTTGTGATCTGAAAAAATGCAAATCACCCATCTCTGGGAGTGTTTAATCATGTCAGAGTGAGTATTTGGCAATGTGGAGAGTGCCAGGGAGGTGTGTGTCAAGAATCTGACCGTCCATCAGGAGGGGGAGGGATGAGAAGACATCTGTAACGAGGATGGAGAAATTGTTATGAAAGGCAGGAGAAAAGGGGGCCGCAGCCCACGGTGTGGAGAAGCAGGCTAGGCTGGAGCAGGTGACAGTGGGAGTCAATTACAGCCAAGTGTTGCTAGGGCAACTCAGTCTCCATGAGCAGCCTGGAGGGCCTCTGGCCCTCTCACTGCTAAGGCAGCTGATTTAGGAGGCCAAAGCTCTGAGGTCAGGGAGGCTTATGAGGAAAAAGATAAGGTTGCTGAAGCATTGTCCTGGGTTAGGGCTCAAGTGTTGGTAGTGAGCACAGAGGGAGCCACAACACCCCACACAGAGCTACTGGTGGCCACTCTAAAGGCCTCTGGGGACGCCTGGGTGGCTCAGTGGCTGAGCATCTGCCTTTGGCTCAGGGCGTGATCCTGGAGTCCCAGGATAGAGCCCCACATCGGGCTTCCTACATGGAGCCTTGCTTCTCCCTCTGCCTGTGTCTCTGCCTCTCTCTCTCTCTCTCTCTCTCTCCCTCTCCCTCTCCCTCCCTCCCCTCTGTCTCTCATGAATAAATAATCTTAAAAAAATTAAAGGCCTCTGGAATTAGGAACCATTACATCTCCATCCTTAAGGGCACTTCTTTCCAAAGTGCAGGTTGTAACTCATTGGTGAGCTATGCAATTAATTTAGTGGGACAAGACCAGCATTTCTTTAAATGAAAAAAAAAGAATGCATTTTTTTTTTTAAACAATAGAGGGAACTGCACACAGTAAATACTGCTTTGTGAAACAGTGCTTTCAGATGTCTGTGTGAGTGCACATACTGAGTTGTGATGTCAAATATGTTTCTTACTCAGTTAAATTGGGCTCAAAAAAGTTTGAAAGCCTCTGTCACATGCTACAGAAGCAGTCACTGTGGCCAGTTGACTGGCTGTGTCTCATTTGGCAGGTCTAGTGCTTTTTTTTTTTCTCTTTTGCTTTTGTTGTTGTGAGCAAGACTGCCAGATGTAGGTCAATTATAACCTTCTAAGGAGGAGTCTCTGGACTCAGAAAAAATACAGGTAATGTTGAGAGAGATGGGAAACAGGTTTTGAGGTATAGCTTCTCAGGAGTGCAACTCCAATTGACTGCTTGATTCTCTCCCCACTGGGAGTGGTAGCACTGCAGGTGATGGTGCAGGTGATGTCAAAAGAAGAGCCGGCTCCGGAGTAATGGACCCAAATTGTTTTTGTCTGGAATTTTCCAGGTTTTTTGTTTAAATTCCAGTTAGTTAACATACAGTGTCATGTTAGTTTCAGGTGTAGAATTTAGTGATTTAACACTTCCATGCAACACCCGGTGCTCATCACAGGAGTCCTCCTTAATCCCCCATCACCTATTTTACCCATCCCCCCCAACCATCTCCCCCTCTGATAACCATTAGTTCTCTATAGTTGAGAGTCTGTTTCTTGATTTTCCTCTTTCCTCTTCCCTTATGTTTGTTTTGTTTCTTTAATTCCACATTTGAGTGAAATCACGTGGTATTTGTCTTTCTCTGACTTATTTTGCTTAGCATAATACTCTCTAGCTCCATCCATGTCATTGCAAATGACAAGGATTCATGTTTTTATGGCTGTGTCATAATCCATTATATATACATTCCACATCTTCTATATCCACTCATCAGTCAATGGACATTTGGGCTCTTTCAACTATTTGGCTGTTGTTGATAATGCTGCTATAAACATCGGGGTGCATGTATCCCTTCAAATCAGTATTTTTGTAACCTTTGGGTGAATACATAGTAGTGCAATTGCTGGCTCATGGGGTACTTCTATTTTTAACTTTTTGAGAAAACTCCATACTATCTTCTAGATTGCCTGCACCAGTTTGCATTCCCATCAACATTATAAGAGGGTTCCCCTTTGTCCACATCCTTGCTAACACCTGTTGTTTCGTGTGTTGTTGATTTTAGCTATTCTGACTTGTGTGAGGTGGCATTTCATTGTAGTTTTGTGTTTCCTCAATGATGAGTGATGTTGAGCATCTTTTCATGTGTCGGCCATCTGTGGGTCTTCTTTGGAAAAATGTCTTTTTTGTGTCTTCTGCCCATGTTTTAACTGGATTGTTTTTTGTGTGTTGAGTTGTATAAGTCCTTTATATATTTTGGATATTAACCCTTTATCTGATATGTCATTTGCACATATCTTCTCCCATTCCGTAGGTTGCCTTTTAGTTTTGTTGATTGTTTTCTTGGCTGTGCAGATTTTTATTTTGATGAAATCCCAATAGTTTATTTTTGCCTTCCTTTCCCTTGCCTCCAGAGACATATCTAGTAAAAAGTCGCTATGGTTGATGGCAAAGAGGTTACTGCCTGTGTCCTCTTCAAGAATTTTACTTGTTTCCTGTTTCACATTTAGGTCTTTAATCCATTTTGGTGTAAGAAAGTGGTCCAGTTTCATTTGTTTGCATGTTGCTGTCCAGTTTTCCCAATACCATTTGTTGAAGATATTGTCTTTTTCCTGTTGCATAGTCTTTCCTGATTTGTTGAAGACTAATTGGCCATATAGTTTTGGGTTCATTCTGGGTCCTTTTCTGTTCTGTTGATCTATGTGTCTACTTTTGTGCCAGTGCCAGACAGTCTTGATGATTACAGCTTTGTAATATAAGTTGAAGTTCAGAATTGCTATGCCTCCAGCTTTGCTTTTCTTTTTGAAGATTGCTTTGGCTATTGGGGTCTCTTGTAGTTCCACATATATTTTAGGATTGTTCTAGCTCTGTGAAAAATGCTGTTGGTATTTTAATAGGGATTGCATTAAATGTGTAGATTGCTTTGGGTGATATAGACATTTTAACAATATTTGTTCTTCCAATCCATCAGGATGGAATGTCTTTCCATTTCTTTGTGTCATCTTCAATTTCTTTTATTAGTGTTTTTATACTTTTCAGAGTACAGGTCTTTCGCCTCTTTGGTTAGGTTCATTCCTAGGTATCTTATGGTTTTTGGTGCAATTGTAAATGGGATTGATACTGTGATTTCTCTTTCTGCTGCTGCATTATTGGTTTATAGAAATACAACAGGTTTCTGTATGTTGATTTTATATCCTGTACCTTTACTGAATTCGTATTTAAGTGCTAGCAATTTTTTGGTGGTACCTTTTGGCTTTTCTATATAGAGTACCATGTCATATGCAAAGAGTGAAAGTTTGACTTCTTCCTTACTGATTTGGATGCCTTTTATTTGTTTGGTTGTCTGATTGCTATGGTTAGGACCTCCAGTACCATGTTCAATAACAATGGTGAGAGTGGATATCCCTGTCTTGTTTCTGACCATAGAGGAAAAGCTCTGTTTTTCTCCATTGAGGATGATATTAGTGGTGGGTTTTTCATATATGGCCTTTATTGGATTTAATTTGCTAGTATTTTATTGAGAATCTTTTCATCCATGTTTATCAGGGATATTGGCCTGTGGTTCTCTTTATTTATTTATTTATTTATGTATGATAGTCACAGAGAGAGAGAGGCAGAGACACACAGGCAGAGGGAGAAGCAGGCTCCATGCACCGGGAGCCCGATGTGGGATTCGATCCCGGGTCTCCAGGATCGCGCCCTGGGCCAAAGGCAGGCGCTAAACCGCTGTGCCACCCAGGGATCCCATGTGGTTCTCTTTTTTAGTGGAGTCTTTGTCTTGTTTTGGTATCAGGATAATGTTGGCCTCATAGAATGAGTTTGAAATTTTCCCTTCCTTTTCTACATTTTGGAATAGTTTGAGAAGAGTAGATATTAACTCTTCTTTAAAAGTTTGGTAGAAAAAAAAAATAAAAGTTTGGTAGAATTCCCCTGTGAAGTCATCTGGCCCTGGACTTTTGTTTGTTTGGAGATTTTTGATTACCTATCCAATTTCCTTGCTGGTTATTGGTCTGTTCCAGTGTTCTATTTCTTTCTGTTTCAGTTTTGGTTGTTTATATGTTTCTAGTTTATCCATTTCTCCCAAGTTGTCCAATTTGTTGGCACATAATTGCTCATAATATTCTAATTGTATTTCTGTGGTGTTGTTATTTCTTATTTCTCCTCTCTCATTCATGATTTTATTTGGGTCATTTCTCTTTTCTTTTTGATAAGTCTGGCCAGGAGTTTATCAATTTTATTAATTTTTTTCAAAGAACCAGTTCCTGGTTTCATTGATCTGTTCTACTGTTTTTTTGTTTGTTTGTTTGTTTCTGTGTCATTTATTTCTGCTCTAATCTTTATTATTTTCCTTCTGCTGGCTTTAGGCTTTGTTCATTGTTCTTTTAATAGATCTTTAGGTGTAAGGTTAGGTTATTCACTTGAGATTGTTCTTGCTTCTTGACCTAGGCCTGTGTTGTTATATACTTTGGAATTTTACAAATATTTTAGGAGTTACCTCATTCCCATAACTTTCTTTTCATGTCCCACATTGTTGGTACCCTACCCAATGGCCACCCTTTGGTTTCTTCCTCCCTAATACACCCCCATTTCTGTTCATAATTAGGGCAACCCTGGACTTCATGGGAGCTGGGATCTCAAATGAGACCTACAAAATGCCAGCCCCCAATTTTTATTATATTCAGAAGACATCACAATTAGTCAGTTAACTTGTTATAAAAGTTTCTACATGTGTAACATCAATTTCTGCACTTAGTTTGTCGTGGACTGGTAACCAACAGTTTGTAGACTAGCATCAGCCCAGGAACCAGATTATGAGTGGCACTGGTCTGAGCCAACTAATCATGGTAATTATATTTCCTTTGTCAAATGATTGGTTTGGGCATGGACAAGAAACATGATTTCTTGCCACCGAGATAAGAGGTAATGTCTACTGGAGACACCTGAGAAAAGTTTCTCTTGGTCTTAATAAGGGACACATGACAGTTATTATCTTTCCTCCAGCCTCTTGATGTTAGTGTATGACCATGTTTTGGAGTAGCTTCAGCCATCTTGGGGTCATAAAGTGAAGGACCAATAGGCTGAGGATAGTGGAACAGGATGGAGGGACACTGCATTCTTAATGATGTTGCTGAGCTGATGAATTACCTACTCTTGAATCCTTCTATGTCTGGGAGATAATAAAATAGCCTTATTGGTTGATCCACTATGTGTTGGTTTTGCTGTTAAGTGCAACTGAAAGAATTCTAATTGATGCACCTTGCAGGACATAACAGGGTTAACTAGTTTGGGTACAGAGGCCTATCTGTACTTAGGATATTTTATAGTGAGCTTAGAATTCCCAGAAGAAATTCTAAAGATAAAATATAGTTAAATAAAGCTGCAGTTGTGTACTGACCCACTAGACATAGCAGGTATCAGTCTCAATCTAGCATCATTTTTTTTGTATTTTAATTTTAAATTCACATACAGTAAATTTGATTTTCTTGTATCTAGTTCCATGAATTTTAACAAATGCAGAGATTCATGTAACCACCACCATAATAAGGATACAGAATAGTTCCATCATCCCATAAAAACTCCATCATGCTATTGTTTTGACATCACATCCTTTCCACATTCCTAACCACTGATCTGTTCTCTATCACTATATTTTTGATCTTTCAAAAATGTTATATAAATAGAAGCAAACAATACATAACATTTTGAAATTGTCTTTTCATTCAGCACAATGCTTCTGAGATTCATCCAAGCCATTGACATTCATTCCTTTTTACTGCTGAGTAGTATTCCATTAGATGACCATAGCACAATTTATTCATTCATTCCTTAAAGGATATTTGGGTTGTTTCCAAGTTTCAGTAATTATGAGTAGAACACTCTTAAAGTTCTTATGTACAAAATCTGTACATAAATAAAAATACAGGTTTTTATTTCTCTAGGACAAGTACCTAGGCTTGGGATTGCTGAGTCATATGGTAAGTGTATATTTAACTTTATAAGAAGCTGCCTAACTGTTTTCCAGGGTGGCTATAATATTTTGTATTCTCACCAGCAATATAAGAAAGTTCCAGATGTTTCTCTATATTTTCCTTGAAAAAATCTTATAATTTAATGATTTACATTTAGGTCTGTGATTCATTTTGAGTCAATTTTTATAATAACTGTGAGGTTTTAGTCAGAATTCACTTCTTATATATGGATGTCCAATTGTTCTAATATAATTTGTTGAATAGACTATCATTTTCCCATTGAATTCTTTGTATCTCTGTCACAAATCAATTGACTGTATTTGTGTGGGTCTATTTCTGCATTCTCTATTTTGTTACATTGATCTATATGTCTGTCCCTTCACCAACACCACACTGCCTTGATTACTGTACCTATATAGTAAGTTTTAAAATCAGGTTGTGTGAATCCTCTAACTTTATTAATCTTTCCAAAAAAATTTTTGGTTATTCTACTTCCTTTGCCTTTCTTTTTTTTTTAATAAATTAATTTTTATTGGTGTTCAATTTACCAACATATAGAAAAACACCCAGTGCTCATCCCGTCAGGTGTCCCCCTCAGTGCCCGTCACCCATTCCCCCCCACACCCTGCCCTCCTCCCCTTCCACCACCCCTAGTTCGTTTCCCAGAGTTAGGAGTCTTTATGTTCTGTCTCCCTTCCTGATATTTCCCACACATTTCTTCTCCCTTCTCTTATATTTCCTTTCACTATTATTTATATTCCCCAAATGAATGAGAACATACACTGTTTGTCCTTCTCCGATTGACTTACTGCACTCAGCGTAATACCCTCCAGTTCCATCCACGTTGAAGCAAATGGTGGGTATTTGTCGTTTCTAATGGCTGAGTAATATTCCATTGTATACATAAACCATATCTTCTTTATCCATTCATCTTCCTTTGCCTTTCTGTTTGAATTTTAGACTCAACACATCTGTATTTACAAAAGATCTTGCTGAGGTTTTGATAGGAACTGCATTAAATATATAGCTGAATTTAGGGAGAACTGACATCTTTAATACTTTGTGTTCCAGTCCATAAACATGGTATGTTTGTTCAGTTATTGAGGCCTTTGGACATTTCTTTTACCAGAGTTTTATAGATATAAGCATATAGATCCTATACATGTTTTGTTAGATTTTTCCCTAAGTATTTCATTTTCTGGAGCTATTATAAATAGTATTGTTTATTGCTAGTATATAGAAATGTGATTAATTTCTGTGTTGACCTTGTATTCTACAAAAATTTATTTATTAGTTCTAGGTTTGTGTGTTTTATTTGGGGTTGTCATCTGTGAATAGGGATGGTTTTATTCATACCCTCTCCTTTCTTCTCCTCTCCCTCCCTAACTGCCTAGAGTTGAGCTGCCTAAATCAGATGAAATATAAGCGTGGAGGATAAATAGAGTTGTTATAGATCACCTGCAAATTATTCAAGTTGCTTAGAAGTCATTCTACAATAAGGTGGCAAAAAGTTACCTGCAGATGATGTGATCATATAACTATGATAAATGGTAAAACAATAATAAAAATCTTACAATAATATATATTACAAAAATACCAGTACCTCTTATTGACAGGGACTGTTCCAATTATTGCACATAAACAAACCTTTAAAATCACAACTGTATGATATGGATATTATTATCCCCATTTTACAGATGTACAAATTGTAAATGGAAAAATGGGGCACAAACCCAGGTAGACTGTTTGCGCTCTTAATCATTACCCATTGGAATAGAAGAATCTAGAAATGGACTCCAAAATTTCCAGGAGATTAGTATGATTTCAAATGAATGAATAAAATATCAACTATTCAATTACATAGAAATAATTGGGTAGCTATTGGGAAAAATTAAAGTTAGAAACCTATATTTATACTGTACATCAAAATAAAACCCATTTGGGACAAGTATTTAAAGGTAAAAATTAAACCCATAAAGTTACTAGAAGGAAACAGAGAAAGTTTTATAATCTTGAGGTAGGGAAAGCTTTCCAAAGTACAGCACATAAGTCAGCTATTACAAATGAAATAATCAGTAATTTGATTATATAAAATATTTTAAATTTGTATATTCTAAGAAATTTACAAGGGTAAAAGACAAATAGCAAACTAAGGAAAATATTTGTGACAGGAAGCCAAAGTGTTACTATCCACAATATAAATAGAGCTATTCCAAATCAATAAAAAATACTAAATTCAATAAAAACTTGAACAAACAACACAAACAGGCTACACATTTGAAAAAGAAAGAATTCAAATGGCTAAGAAAATAATTAAAAGGTGCTCAATTTCACCAAAGAGCGAAAAGCATGAAAATGAAGGCAATGACATATCACTTTGTGCCAGATTAGCACAAAGATAAAATGAGGGAAAAATACACAGCTTTGGCAAGAGTATAGAGGAAAACCATTCTCGTACTCTGGTACTAGGAATATAAATGTGTATCATTCTCTTGGAGAAAGAGTTGGCAATATCTATACAATTGTAAAATGCACATACCCATTGCAGCAATTCCATTTCCAGGCATTTGTTTTACAGGAATACATACATTTGCAAAGCTATGTACAAGGATGTTCATTTCAGTACTCTATAATAATGAAAGCTCAGTAAGAATCCAAAGAAGCATCTACCACATGCAACTAATTCAAAAATAAGGTATATATTTAAGTATCGAGATATTAAGAAATCCATAATTGAGTGTTATCTCATCCACTTATTTCTGAGGATCCTCAAGCGATTTCATACAGGATGACTAAAATGGGCATAATCATAACACTTACCTCATAGGGTTTTTTTTATTCATTCAGTCTTTCAAAAATATTTATTGTAAAAGATAATTGCCAGGCACTATGCTAGGTGCTGGGGTACAGATATAAACAAAAAAGAGATGGCCCTGTTCTCAAGAATTTCACTGCTTAGTATAGAGTGTGGAGGGGGTTGGGGAGGGGCAGGGAGAAGGGACAGTCATTAATCACACAACTGTACAGTTGTCTTGGGTGCCTAGCGAGAAAAATAGCAGAGTATCATGAAAGTGTATTACAGGGTGCCCTGATCCAGTTTTGGGGGGTCAGTGAAGGCGACTCTGAAGTGATATTTGATTTAAAAAAAAGATGGTGATGGGCCAGATACTTTGTATAAATGCCAGCTCCAGAAGTTAATTTAAAAGAATAAGGTAAAAAAGAAAAGAAAAGAATAGGATAGATGTATATATGCTGACATGGAAGAATGTCAAGAATACATTAAGTCATTCATCAGTTGATGGACTTTTGGGCTCTATAATTTGGCTATTCATAGTACTGCTATAAATATTGGGGTGCATGCATCCCTTAAAATTAGTACTTTTGTATTTTTTGCATAACTACCTAGTAATGCAATTGCTGGATCACAGGGTAGTTCTGTTTTTAATTTTTTGAGGAACCTCCATGCTGTTTCCCAGAGTAACTGTACCAGTTTGCATTCCCACCAACAGTGTAACAGGGGAGGTAGGTAGGGGGATGGGTTAAATAGATAATGGGGATTAAGGAGTGTTCTTGTTGTGATGAGAACCAGGTGTTCTGCGGAAGTGCGGAGTATCTAAATTGTACACCTGAAACTAATATTACACTATGTTAACTAACTAGAATTTAAACAAAAACTTAAAAAATATACTTTCAATAAAGCAAACTGTAAAACATATATAGCATGATTTGCCCCCTTTTTATGGTTTAAAAGGACCTATGTTATAATACACATATGTATCAATGTATAGATAGAAAATCCAGAAGAATATATACCACAGTAACAGTTGTTAACCCTATCTGAATAATTTATAAATTTATAAATTTGTCTGATATTCTGTAACCATAAAAAAGATATATATATGGAGTGACAGGTGACAGCATGAACATTAGAAATATTAGTATTCAATCGACATGAACAGAAATTTCACAGAGGAAGACATAGACATGGCCAACAAGCACATGAGAAAATGCTCCGCATCACTTGCCATCAGGGAAATACAAATCAAAACCACAATGAGATACCACCTCACAGCAGTGAGAATGGAGAAAATTAACAAGACAGGAAACAACAAATGTTGGAGAGGATGTGGAGAAAGGGGAACCCTCTTGCACTGTTGGTGGGAATGTGAACTGGTACAGCCACTCTGGAAAACTGTGTGGAGGTTCCTCAGAGTTAAAAGTAGATCTGCCAGGCAGCCCAGGTGGCTCAGCGGTTTAGCGCCTCCTTCAGCCCAGGGCCTGATCCTGGACACCCGGGATTGAGTCCCAAGTCAGGCTCCCTGCAGGGAGCCTGCTTCTCCCTCTGCCTGTGTCTCTGCCTCTCTCTCTCTCTCTCTCTCTCATGAATAAATAAATAAAATCTTTTTTAAAAAAACAGATCTGCCCTACAACTCAGCAATTGGACTGCTGGGGATTTACCCCAAAGATACAGATGCAGTGAAACGCCGCAACACCTGCCCCCCAATGTTTATAGCAGCAATGTCCACAATAGCCAAACTGTGGAAGGAGCCTCGGTGTCCCTCGAAAGATGAATGGATAAAGAAATTGTGGTATATGTATACAATGGAATATTACTCAGCCATTAGAAATTACAAATACCCTCTATTTGCTTCGATGTGGAGGGACCTAGAGGGTATTATGCTGAGTGAAATAAGTCAATCGGAGAAAGACAAACATTATATGGTCTCATTCATTTGGGAAATATAAAAATTAGTGAAAGGGAATAAAGGGAAAGGAGAGAAAATGAGTGAAAATATCAGTGAGGGTGACACAACATGAGAGACAGCTAACTCTGGGAAATGAACAAGGGGTAGTGGAAGGGGAGGTGGGGGGGGTTGGGGTGACTGGGTGATGGGCCCTGAGGCGGGTACTTGGGATGAGCACTGGGTGTTATGCTATATGTTGGCAAATTTAACTCCAATAAAAAAAGTTAAAAAAGAAAGAAATATTAGTATTCAAGGCAAAAAGTTTTAAATAGGGTAAAGAGATATATTGGTAAAGGAAATTATCTACCAAGCATATGTTCTATCATAAATATGCATACCAAACAGTATTATATTAAAATATATGAAGAAACCAAAAAGTAGGTAAAATGCAAGGGTTTAAATGCAACCCTTGCAAAAATTGATCATATACTGAGTCACAAAAGAAAACATAATACATTTCCAATAGTAAAAACCATAAAAGTCACATTATTGGAACACAGTGCAACACGATTAACTTCTAATCGCAAAAAAAAAAAAGTTGAGTCACACTCTACAATAGGCCAAATCCTAAAATGTCCCCTTCCCCACATTTCCCACCCAAATTTCCAGACTGTGAATATGATTATACCTGTGATTATGTTACATTACCTGGCAAAAGGGATTTTGCAGATTAAAGTTCCCCTCAAAATAAGGAGATTATTCTGGATTATCCCAATGGCCTTAATCCAATCACATAAACCTTTTTTTAAAGATTTTATTCACTTATTCATGAGAGACACAGAGAGAGAGAGAGGCAGAGACACAGGCAGAGGGAGAAGCAGGCTCGATGCAGGGAGCCCTATGTGGGTCTCAATCCCCGGTCTCCAGGATCAGGCCCTGGGCTGAAGGTGGCGCTAAACCGCCGAGTCACCCGGGCTGCTCTCACATAAACCTTTTAAAAGTAGAGAGTTTTCTCAGGTTAGTGGTAGAAGAGAAAGGCAGAGAGATTCTAAGCAAAAGAAGGATTCAGCGTGCCACTACTGGCTTGATGATAGAAAGGGATAAGTAAGGCGAAGAAAGTGTGGGTGCCTCTAGAAGCTCGGACCATGAGGATCTCAGTCCTACAATATAGCAAGGAATTAAATCCTGACAATAGCTTAAACGAATATAGAAATGGATTCTTCCCCAGAGCCTCTAAATAAAAGCCAAGTCTGGGGTAGCCCTGGTGGCGCAGCGGTTTAGCGCCGCCTGCAGCCTTGGGTGTGATCCTGGAGACCCTGGATCAAGTTCCACGTTGGGCTTCCTGCATGAAGCCTGCTTCTCCCTCTGCCTGTGTCTCTGCCTCTCTCTCGCTCTCTCTGAATGAATAAATAAATAAATCTTTTTTTTTTTAAAAAAAAGGCCAAGTCTGGGGACACCTTGATTTTGGCATTGTATGATCCAAAGCAAGAACTCAGTAAAGCCCACCAAGACTTCTGACATATAGAACTGTGAGACAATAAGGTATTGTTTTACACTGATAAATATGTGATTTGTTATGCAAAAATGAAAACAAATACAAAATACTTTACATCCATAAAACAATGAGATATGTAGCCTATCAAATTTTCAAAGGTTCAAACCTTTAATGATCCAGTCATGCAAGCAGAATAGGGAGATGGCGCACCCATACGTCCCAAGGGAATGTAAATTGGTAAAATCGTTCCTAAAGTACACTGGGCCCCTAAAATGTGGATGTGCTTTGCCTTGTTGAAATTTGTTGTAGTCGAATAATCATAGTGGTAAGCAAAGAATTTTCTGAATATCCTTTACAGAACTGCTTTATGAGAGTGGACAGTTAGAAACAACATGATTGTACAGCAACAGAAGACTGGTTTATCACATACTATATCCTACACCCGTTTGATGAAACAAACTTATGCAAGCAAGAGCCCAATAGGAATTCTTACAGAACTTTACAAGCTAATTTTCAAGTTTATCTGGGAAAAAATGCACAAGAATAGTCAAGAAATTTGTGGGGGAAAAAAACAGAGGGGCTTGCCCTAGAAGATATGAAATAATAATTTATTAAAGCAAACAGAATTTTTTTCTTGGACTGCCTGCTTTTTTTAAGATTTTATTCATCTATTCATGAGAGACAGAGAGAGAGAGGCAGAGACACAGGCAGAGGGAGAAGCAGGCTCCACGCAGGGAGCCCAACATGGGACTGGACTCCGGGTCTCCACGATCAGGCCCTGGGCTGAAGGCGGCGCTAAACTGTTGAGCCACCCGGGCTGCCCCAGGAATTTGGTTTTTGATAAAGGGAAACAATGATCTGTTGAATAAATATTTAGGTCCTAATGAAAAATACTAATAAGTAATTAGCATTACAAGGGAATAATAGTCATCTATTAAGAATAATATTGTTAGAATATTTAATGACTTAGAAAAATGTTTACCAAAAAATTTCCAGATAATTAAAGAGCTAAACATAAAAAAATTCTAAAATATTACAAGGAAATACAGAACAGTGTTGGAGTAGTAAGGCTTTCTTATACAAGATTCAAAATGCAAAAGCCATAAAAGAAATGATTGGTAAATCTGAATACATCAACATTTAAAATATCTATACCCCAAAAGACCCCATGAGCAAAGTTTAAAAATAACCAGAAGTCTGCAAAACATTTCCCACACATGTAACAAAGATCTATATCCAGACTGCATATTTTTTTAAAAGTCTTTATTTATTTATTCATGAGAGACACAGAGAGAGAGAGGCAGAGACACAGGCAGAGGGAGAAGCAGGCTCCATGCAGGGAGCCTGACGTGGGACTTGATCCCAGGTCTCCAGGATCACACCCCAGGCTGAAGACGGCACTAAACCACTGGGCCACCAGGGCTGCCCCAGACTGCATAATTTAATAACAAGAAGCCAAACAATCCAACTGGAAAACAGATAAAAGATATGAACAGGCAAGTTACAAAAAAACACACAAGCAAGTAGCCAACAAAATATGAAACTTCCCCTCAACCTCACTAACAATCAGGGAAGCGCAAGTAATGGACACTTTTTAGTTATTGCACTGACAAAATATTCAAACAATTGGTTAATCTGTTTTGTTTCTTAAATTCCACATGAGTGGGATCATATGTCTTTCTCTGACTGACTTATTTTACTCAGCATAATACCGTCTAGTTCCACCCATGTAGTTGCAAATGGCAAAATTTCATTCTTTTTAATGGCTGAGTAATGTTTCATTATATACATATATATATACAATGAACATAGGGGAAGGGAAGGAAAAATAAGATAAAAACAGAGAGGGAGGCAAACCAGAAGAGACTCTTAACTAAAGGAGACAAACTGAAGGTTGCTGGAAGGGAGGTGGGTGGGGGGATGGGGTAATTGGGTGATGGGCATTAAGGAGGGCACTTGCTGTAATGAGCACTCGGTGTTACATGCAACTGATGAATCACTAAATTCTATCCCTGAAACTAATAATATACTATATGTTAACTAAATTGAATTTAAATAAAACATTTAAAAAGCAATCGATTAATAGTGTGAATAAAATTTAGGGAAATAGTTATTCACTGCTGGGGGAGCTATAAACTGAATCATTCAATGAGGCAATTTGGCATTAAATATTAAAATTTCAAAATGTGCTGTCTTTGAGCTACCTATTTCATTTTTCCATTTTGTCTTACAGAAATATTTTAGCATATGAAGGAAGCATATACATAGTATACGTATTTTTCACTGAAGCACTGTTAATAGTAAGAAAAATAACACTCTAACAGTAAAAGATTAAGAACAATATATATTTATCAATAGGTGACTATATCAGTAGTTAACTATAGTACACTCAGTCAATGGAATACTATACAGCACATAAATGACAAATTTATATAGACTGACATGGAAAGATCATCAAGCATAGAAAGTGAATAAAGCAATTAACAGAAGGATGCATAAAATAGGATACCATTTATATCTTTAAAAAGTAAAAAAAAACAAAGCTATGTATTTCTATATATATATGAATGTAAGAGGAATTTTAAATTTGTCTGTGTTGGGATCCCTTGGTGGCGCAGCGGTTTAGCGCTTGCCTTTGGCCCAGGGCGCGATCCTGGAGACCCGGGATCGAATCCCACATTGGGCTCCTGGTGCATAGAGCCTGCTTCTCCCTCTGCCTCTCTCTGTGACTATCATAAATAAATGAAAATTAAAAAAAAAAATTCATCTGTGTTAAGTGCTTTGCAATAATGTATTCATTTATATGTAATTAGGAAAAATTTTTTAAATGAAAAACAAAGCTAATTACATGTTAAAGAAAGGAATGTTTCATGTTGCCATTAAAATGTTATAAAATGATATAGAAAAATATTTATTACATGGCAAATATTTACTAGGCTATTAAATAATCACATGCTATGATAATATTTTTACTTAAAAGTATTTTAAATTAATCACTTATTTACTTAAAAGGCGTAGAGCCCATGGATTATTAGGATTAATGCAGATGCTATGAGAGGTTGGAATTAGAATCAAAGGCCTTACTAAATTAAAAGGTTTTTTTGAAGACTATACTATCAGTATTGGTGAAGATAATAGGAATATCCAAATAAACTGGAATTCTTATATATTTCTGGTGAGACCGTATATTGTTACAACTGTTCTGGAGAGCCCGTTACGTGTTTTTTGGGAGGAGTTACCTTTTGACCCTATCTACTCCATTTCTACAAATTTCTCCTGGAGAGAAATCTTAGAAATATGCACATATTTAGTTACATCAAAGTTCATGTCCTACTTCTTTTAATAAAAAAAAAGACCTAAACATGGAGTCTTGGTTAAATAATTAACATTAATGGAATAATATTCACTCATTAAAAATAACACTATAAAAAGATCTCTCAAAAGGGGCCTCCATAAAGCTAGATCATACACAAAATTTTTGTGTAAATATATATTTGACGGGCAGTGAATCCATTCATCGGATTCTCAATTCGGGGCACGAACCACTGTTCTGTAGGGTTAGAATTAAAACTGGGAGATGTAATTACAGTTTTTATTTCTTCTGTGTCTCAAGAGTACTTTGGGTTGTGCTTTTGTCTTTATACTTTAAAATACTGAGTTAATACTTAAAAAAAAATTCAAACCTTACCGAAGTATCTTAAATTGCCATTCAAAGCTCCCCTCTATTCCCATCTTCTAATCTCATTCTGCAACCCAGATGAAGCCCGGTCAATAGTTAGGGGTACGTGCTACCAAATTCTTTTTAATTCCTATGTATTCACAGGTGCAAATCCTCTATAAACTCTTTGCCAATAGCACTACCACCCCAAATAATACCAAGGAGAACAATAAAGATAATATTTATTGAGAGCTTACTAAGTGCCTGGAGTAAGTGTTGTAAGGATTTTCCCAGAGGGGGGGCGGGGGGATTGACCCTGGCGGCGTCCCTGTTGGCTCCAGCCCTCCACACCGCCTCCCTGCTTGCCCTCTTGCCCCCTACTCTTCCGCAAGGCAGCTGGAGAGACTGTTAATTTTTAAACGTAAATCAAATCAAATCACGTCACCCTTCGTCGTGCCTCGAATCAAATCTAATTCCTTAGCGACCCTACAATCCTCTACCGTTGGGTTTGTTGGACCGATAATAGCTCAAGCGCAGTCCCCTACAAGGTAGACTGCTCCACCGCGGAAGGAGTGCCTTCCCGAGGGGCAGGGGCGGGGCTCCTCAAGCGGTGGGGTGGAGCCTCAGATCCGGTGTGAAGAGAGCCGGAGGGGTAGGTTTTCCGCGGAGGGCGAGCGAGGGGAGCAGGGCTAAAGCAAGGCCCGAGGACTCGGCACGCTCCTGCGGGCCCTGCGGAGCTACTGCCACCGAGGTGAGCATCTTACCCTGGGTTGGGGGGCGGGCCCTGCTAGCGAAGCCATCCTCCGCTCCTCGCGGAGGGTTGTTCCCACGGGACCCTACGCGGAGTCGCGGAGTGGCGGCCTTGGGGAGCCAGCGGGAGAGGCTGGTGAAGGGGCCCGGCGGCCTGCCCCAGCCCTCCCTCAACTCCGCCTTCTCTCCCCTCCCTCAGGCCTTGGCCGGTGCCAGCTAAAAGCTAGCCGCATCTTCTGGGGCTGCGGGGCAGCGGCAGGCAGCGCGGCGGGAGAGAGGCTGACAGTGCTGACAGTGGGGATGCGAGGTACCGGCATTAGTCGTGGCCAAGTGGCCTTAGAGAGGGAGTAGAGGCTAGGCCTTCGGCGTTTCTCTCAGGTTCTCGGAAGGCGGCTTCAGGAGGGGGAAGGTGAGGGGCCGCCAGGCAGGCTTTGCGGGTAACTACTAGACGTTGTATATGTATATTTTGGTATCTAAATGGTACTACACACACACACACACGCACAAACATTCATTTCGGGTAATTGCCTTTTAAAAACTTAATATGTCTTATAGCTCTTCATATACCAGGGAATCTAAATTTATCTCATTTATAAACAGCTGCATTGTACGATTGTACTACAGTTTATTTAACCATTTCCGATTGATGTACATTATCTTGTTTCCCTTGGGGGGAGAAGGGCTATTACAAGCAATGCTATAATGAATGGGTTTGTATGTATACGTTTCATGCACATGTATGAGTATTTCCGTAGGAGAAATTCTTAGAAGAGTAATCGCTACTCAAAGTGTATATGCATTTTGAATTTTGATACATTTGTCCAAATTGCCTTCCCAAAAGGCTATACTGATTTACACTCCCCAATGTTGTGCAATATTGCCCATTTTCCACAGTTGTGCCAACATGGATTATTATTAATCTTTGTCATTTGAACTAATTTGAAGCGCAAAAAATGGTATGTCATTGTTTTCATTTGCATTTCTGATTACCAGTGAAATTGAACATATTTTTTATTTGTCCGATTACAAAAGTAAGTAGGCAAATATCTATAAGCAATAAGCATTTCAAAAATGTAATATTAATTACTCCATTCTCAGTAGCAAGAAAAATTTAAAAATACCTAGAAGTAAACTACAAAACTTTATTGAGGTATATAATAAAAGAATGCATACATGGAAAAGCAATATCGCGCTTCTTGCTAAGAAGGCTCAATTTTGTAGTCATGCCCATTTTTCCTATATTGATTTATACAATTGATGGAATTTCAATAAATATGCCAAGTTTTTGGAACTCAATACGATTCTAAAGTTCATCTAGAAAAAAGATGGCTAAGAATAACCGAGAAAATATTTTAAAAGATAAGTAAAGATGGGGCTATTTGTACTACCAGGTATTAAATATTGTACTCTAAGGAACAATATTTAAATTAGAATGGACAGAACAAAGCATTAGACTAGAAAAGCCCACAAATCGAGCCAGATTGGATCCAAGATTTATTGGAGAAACATTGTTGGCTAGACGTGGGAAAACTGCCATATTAAAAACTGCAAGCACGCACCCCCCCACCCCAGCTTTAATTTTCCTTTGAGGTCATACTCCTTTGTTTGGCGAAAACCACTTTATTGAATCTTTTGGTTATGCCAAGGTAAAGGGTCAGGAGTTAAAAATTAGTGGCTTTAGAGCTAGAACTAACGATAAGAGCCCTTCGCTACATTAAGATGGATTCAGGTTAGCCTGCAGTGCGGCGAGGGAAGGAGTCAGGATATTATGTCTTTAAAATTTTTTCCCCCAATCTAATGGGCAAAAAGTGTTATGTCATTGTTTTCATTTGCATTTGTGAGCTTATTGTGAGACTGAACGTCTTTTATATGTTAGTCCAGGATAATATGTGATTACTGGAGGCAGGTAACAATGGGAGACCCATTGCTCCTCTTCCAGAATGGAGTTTGGCTAATTGGTACAGATCTGTCCGGAAGCATGAGAATAAACAGGTTGACTTTTTAAATTTTCCTCAAGCACTAGGCTCTAGACACCTTAGATCGGGGGCGGAGGCAGTTTTCAGGACATGGCCGAGATTTGGCGCTGAGCTGTGTCATCGCGAGGTTTGGCAGCCAGCTCCGCAGTGGGTCGGAAACCTCGTGGTAGGCGAGATCCCTGCAGGACGGGAGGTTCCTCCCTTCCCCCGAAAAACTCCCAGTCATTTTCATGAAGCCCCGCCTCTCTCCTTTTTAGGAGCATGCAATAGGTCTCGCGAGAGCTCGTGTTTCCTACAGGCGAGTCGCGGGCCTTATCCTGCGGTGAATTCGAAGGTCTCGCAGAGACTAAAACGTAATATCGCGATAGTTCTGTCGGCGCATGCGGGAGCTGGTGGCGGCAGACTGACTCCGCCCCTCGGTGCTTCGTGAGGTTGTGCGTCATTTGCTTTTCGCTTCGCGTAGAGTGAGAGCGGAGCTGTAGCGACTTTGGCTTTGGTGGGAGGAGGGGTCTGGGAAGGGCTGGGCTCAGGCTTTTCCCGTCCGGTAAGAGATTCTCGCGGGATTGCGCGGAGGCGGCCGTGGTTCTGCTTGGGACTGCAGCAGCCGCGGAGGCGGCAGTAGCCTCTTTGGGTCGTGCTGTTCTTACCAGGTGAGTTCTCGCGCGAGCGGGGCTACGTCCTCGTGGGATTCTTTCGCGGTGGCGGAGGTGGCTTGTGGGGTGGGGGTGGGGGGCAGTGACTAGGGTCGGTCCGCCGCTGTTAAGATGGCGGCGGAAGCTGATGTCTGTCCGGCCAGGACCCGAGACTGAGGTGTTGGCTGTCCGGGTTTGTGACGCTTCCCGGGCAGCCGACGTTAAGGAGGTGACTGTTGGCGAAACACCGAGGTGATAGTAAGTTGAACCTGAGGCAAAGACCAAGCTGTCTCTGTTCGAGGCGACACCATTTCCCGGGCCTCGGTCGCGTGTGGGCCCGCCTTTGCCCCACCAATCGGTCCACGCCTCCGTTGTTGCCACCGCAGTGGGCGGGTTGGGAAGGTTGGGGGGGCAGGGGTCCTAGAGTTAGTTAAGGAGTGGGGTTGGGGGTTAGATTGGACAGTGGGGGAAAGGGAACCAACCTATGACGACTGGTTCCCTCCCCGCTCCCTTTTTTTCAGGCCTGCCTCTGTTCTCCACCCATTTAGCGGCCCAAATGAATCCCCTAGTTTTTCTTGAATTGAGGTGGGCTCTACTTTCTTAACTGTTTTGGTATTTGAACTAACATTTAGGGGTCAAGCTTTAGTGTCTCTGACGTATTCCTCCCCTTTTCCCCCTAATTCTGTCCTCATCCACATGGATATTTGAGGTTCGTATATTTAAGAGGGGTGATCAAAGCTTTCCCTGTCACCCCCTCCCCAGCCCCACTAAGGAAGAGCTTAGCCCAAGTCCCTTAGCCTGTCCTGTCACCCTCTTTCCCTTGGTCCCCTTGACGTAAGGCTTGAGTAGAGCCTTTCCCGTTCCGTGCATTTACTCCATCTTTGTGGATAGAACTATACAGTAGCCTTCCGTTTCCTCAAGTCTTCATGCTTGTATGACCCTGATTCGAGTACAGGGCAGGTTTCTGCAACTTTGCCGACTGCTCAACCATTCTTAGATGGAACAATGAATGGGTTGGTGGCTGGATGATTGCAGATCTCTTGTTTTGGAGCTCTTAGCCTTCCCTTTCTCATAACGCCCCCTTCCGCCCCGCAAAAACCTAAAGAAAAGGCTGTAGAGGATAATCCTCCAGTAAACCAACTTTTGTCCTTTTCTGTCCCTTGCCATCCCTCTTTGCAAGCTCTGGAACCGCCCCTTTTCTCTGCCTTCTTCTGAGTTGCTAAGTCTTCTTGGTCCGTGGACCTCTGTTTTTGCGCTAACCACCTTTTAACATGCTTCCCACTTAATTCTTTGATTCCCTACCTCCGTGTTCTTTTTTTCAAGAACTGAATCCCCTAGAGAGAAGATACCCGCCTGTCAGTCTCCACTACATTTCCCTTCCATGTGATAGAAAGTAAAATAGCTTTGATTATCTTCTGACCCTCAATCATTGTCCTGTTCTACTTTCCTGTTCCCTTCCTCCGTTCCACCATTACTGTAAATGATTCCCTATCGTTTCTTTTCTTTATAGATCACATGTTCAGCATTGTTTTCTGTTAGCCCCAATGTTGCCTAGATTGAGGAGACCTCAACATTCTCCGGTCAAGGGAGGCACCCTGGTATGGTGGAAATAACTGTGTGCTTTGGGTTCACATCGAACTTTGTGACCTTGAGCAAATTAGTTTTGTTCAGTTCTGTTTATACATCTGTATAATAGGAGTAGTGGCGCTCATAGTAGCTAGAATGAGTTTGTAAAGTGCCCAGCTTATGGTAGGCACACAATATATTGTGGTTACTTTTTCTTGGTGGAAGAATAGGTTGGAAGATGGATCTGTGTCATATAGTAGTTTTATGACCTGGGGAAAAAAATAAGAGATTTTTATTCCTCTAATTGTAAGTTTTTAGTATATTTCTAGGGCAGCGTGGTCGTTTTTGTAATTTTTTTTCCTCTTTTTCTCCAGTGGTTCATGATGTTTGATTGTGATTTCTACCTGTGTTAACCTACTAGTGTAGGAATTTTAGTGCAAGGTCACTATCTTGAAATGACAACTAGCCATAAAGGTTCCTATCAAGAACCACACCCAGGTGTGCTGCCTTTTAGAAGGGATGCCTCATCCCTTGCATACTCCCACCTTCCATTCAAAAAGAGTTTATTCTGTTATTCACTCAAAGATGAAATTTATTGTTATGCTTTTCACAGTAATCAAGGGAACTTCTACCAGCTAGTTTTCAAGTATTCATACTGCTTTTCCCTTGCCTCCTTTCTTTGGTTCCTCAGATCAGTGTGGTGATCTATTTGGCTATACCTGCACAGGGTAATTCCTAGCTGAGAGAATTTAGGAAAGTTGCTTGGAATACCAAGCTTCTTTCCCATAGCAAATTACTGTCAGTTCTTTAATACACTACCTCCTGTTGTGTTTTGCCATTTTATATTTCCCGGCATTCTTATTAAATTATTAATTAAATTCTAAATTAAATTAAAGAAGTGAGTATATTCAGTTTGGAAGTCTTACTGTTAATATATTGATTAGACCAATATGAAACCGAATACTTTTATCTATCACCTTGGCCAGGTGATGAGGTTTGAAATAGGAATATGATGGTGAAAAGTTTACCGAGGATTAAAGATTACCATGGGTAACCATCTGGTAATTATATGGATACTAATTTTGAGTGTTAGGGTTTGCTTTGTTCAGTTTAAAGTGCTTTGGAGGTAATAGGATTTCCCCCCTTTTTCATTGGGAGGACAGAAGAGCACTTTCGTTTTGAGATACTGCCTTGGAGTTCTTTGCAATGGGTCAGGCAATGAATCAGAAATTAACTAAACCTTAATTTGATTCTTGTCATTCAGAACTAGAATAAATCTGGGAATGATAATTTAGGTATGACCTAAAAGATTTAATTTATTCTAGGTAGATCTCTAAAAAGAGAGGAAAGAGTGGCAATACTAGTTAAAAGCTTTGTCTAAGGTTCAGTGGCAGAGTTCAGCCTGAGTTTCCCAGGTGTTTATCAGTTGTCTCCCAGTATGCCCAAAAAGTGTATGTGAAGGTGAAAAGTAGTTTCTGTATGTGCATTTTTTTCCACAAAAATAATAAATTTAGCGTTGCCTTAGTATCAATTATATAGTGAGGATGTAAAATTGTAATTACTATCCCCTATAATTTCATTGGGTTTGAGGATGGAGATGAGTTTTCAAAGGTGTTGCCTAGATGTCAGAATAGAATAATTGGTTTGGCTCTTGGTTCTGAATTCTTGTTGCTGTTTAAAGCAGGTCCTTAAAAATGCAAATTGATACGTAAGAGCTATTGCTTAAGAAATAATAACTGTGATCATGTTTGAACATTGATATAATGGTTAACTCCCCCATACTCTAATAAATGTATCTCTCTCTCCCCCTACCTTTTTTTTTTTTTGTAGGTCCTCCAATAGTCTGACCTGAGTGGGTTAGCACTCAGGAGGAACTAGCTGACCAACTTGATCAGGAAGGTTCAGGAAACTGTTGGAGAAGTGTTGGGATTTCCCACCAGGATGAGCATGATTGGCTGTGATTTTAGGTTAGTTTTTGTAGATCTTTGGGTAGTATTTGTATTTTACTTTCTGGAATGGAGTTGGGGGTGGTATATGTATTTCCATTCTGTAAATGAGCTACTTTGATTTCTTTCATTGTTTGGATCTGATGTGGCACTGGCTGCTTCTTGTGTTATTAAGTGAATTCTGTCTGTACATGATTTTTAAATAACCCTAAGCACCATTCAAAAAATAAAATTGCAAGATATTATGTTTAATCCTTTTTCAGTTATGAAAAATGTCAGACATACACAAATCAGATAGTATAGTGATCTCCCTGTGTATCCATCACCATGTTTAACAGTTACCACTTGTAGCCATTCTGCTTCATCTGTACTTCTACCTACTGTGCCCACCCATTTTTTTTAATTTTTTAATGTTTGCTGGTTGTTGTTTTTTTTAGTATTTATTCATGAGAGAGACAGAGGCAGAGACACAGGCAGAGGGAGAAGCAGGCCCCATGCAGGGAACCCGACGTGGGACTTGATCCTGGGTCTCAAGGATCATGCCCTGGGCTGAAGGTGGCGCTAAACCGCTGAGCCACCCGGGCTGCCCCCCACCCATTATTTTGAAATAAATCCCCACTGTCATAGTTTTACTTGTCAAATACTTCTATGTCTGAAAGAAAAGGGCTTTTTCTTTTTTTTAAGAAAAGGGCTTTTTAAACATAACTTCAAAACCACTATCACAACTCAAAAAATTAATAATGATTTTTGAAGATTCCAAATATGAAGCTAATATTCACATTTTACTTTGAGTTAAAGTCCAAAGAAAATCCATTTATCACAAAGGTGGATTGATATATATTTTTTTAAATCTATTTTAATCTGCAGGTTCCCTCCCTTTTGTTTTTTTCTTGATTTATTTGTTGAAGAAATTGTTGTGTAACTTCCCTCGTATTTGGTGACTGTATCCCAAAAGTGGTATCTAACCCATTCTTACTAAGTTAAAGACCCTGGAGGACCCCCCCCCCTCCATTATAATGGAACAAAGGCAGTAATCTCCTGTATCCCAGTTGGAGTTGATACTGCTGGCCTAGGCACTATCCCAAAATAACTAGTCATGGATTCCCTTTTCTGTGGCAGAGTCTGATTTAATTGATACCTGACCTCAGTTTCATGTCTTGGCTCTGCTTACTGCTCCACATGAAAAGTAGGCCTCCTTATGGAAGAAGCTAATGTTTCCTAGATAATGACCTGAGTGTGCCTTTGGGATTTTTTATGGTTTCAATTTCCTTAGATGGTTTAGTTATTTTTATACTATCTTACAATGTTGCTTTTTATTCTTTTGATGTTGGTATCTCAGCTGCTCTGACCCATAACTTCTAAGCTATTAAGACTTAGTGATGAGTTCTTCTGGCTATAATACAGTTTTTGAAATGGCAATACTAAACATTTTATTTTATTTTATTTTATACTAAACAATTTTTGAGAGCTTCCACTTACGTCCTAATTTTCAGCTATTAATATGCAACCATAGTTTTCCTTTTGTTATTTTTCATTTTATTTCTTTTGGAAATGATGATCCACAGCATAAAATCCTTTAAATATTTCATTTCTGTCCTTGTGCAGAATTGGTTATCTTGGGATCTATTGTATGTCCCTTCCATAGTCAAAACCTGGGAATGGATTTGGACATCTAGATAGGCTCCAGCCAGCTTTTGACTTAAGCACAAATGTGAGCAGAGCAAGATCACTTGTGCCTACCTTTAAAATGAGGGTGATTCTGAGTTGAGGGGCAGAGAGGGTAGAGTTCATGAATGAAAGTTTTTGAAGTATTTAGATGAAATATGATTTTGAATCACCAGTGCTATGGTTCATGAGTTCAGGCTTTTCAGTTCTTTGTTCATTAATGGAGAAATCAGATCACTAGTTGAAAAGTGACTATTTAGGGACACCTGGGTGGCTCAGCGGTTGAGCAACTGCCTTCCATTCAGGGTATGATCCCAGAGATCGGGGATCGAGTCCCACATTAGGCTCCCTGCAAGGAACTTGCTTCTCCAACTCTGCCTATGTCTGCCTTCTCTCTCTCTCATGAATAAATACATAAAATCTTTTTTTAAAAAAAGGTGATTATTTAAAGAAGTGATTTCTTGGGAATTCCAGTGAAGTCCATTCAACAAAATATTTTGGGCATATTAGAAATAGTGGTTAGATATTTACTCCTGTCTTCAGTTTTCTGTAGTTATTAGGAAGTTTGAACTTAAACCTTCTAATCCAGAGTTTTGAATCTGGGATAACTGGATTTTTGGAACAGAGTTTTATACGGTAGGCATTTCAATATTTGAATTGTTTCCGGAGTTTTTAACAGCTACAGGTTTATAATGGCAATGCTGTTGATTTTTTTTCTCTTTTGTTGCATGTTTTCAACCATGGGTTCAGAGTATTATTGAAATGCCAGACTTGATTGCTTTGAAAATGTTTGCCCTTCACATTCTGAGTTACCTTTCCTACTGTTACATTATGTTGTTAAAATCTGATGTGTAGCTGTAACCATATTAGGCTCCTTTACAATGATTGCACTATGTATAAGGTTGATAGTCGCAAATACTTGGGCTCTGGATGTTTTGCTGTATTGTTCTCTGACTTGTTTCCTCAATGACTGGTTATCAGATGTTTATATGTTAATGTCAGGGATAATTCAGCTCAGAAGATTCTTTGGAAGCCCTCTCATTTGATGTGTCATAGGGGTTGAGTTGCTAAAACTTGATGTACTTGTTAACCAGCTTGGTCTTCTGGTTATTGAAATGCTTTCAGATAGTGTGAAAGAGTGGCTCTCTCTGAGTAAAACAACTGTAGGTTTTGTTTGGGCTGTTCATACTGAGCATTTTCACATTTTAGTGCCCTTAAAAAGCGTTTCTTTTTTTAGGTTTTTAAAATGTTATTTGTCAGAGAGCACACAAGGAGAGTGGCAGGCAGAGGGAGAAGCAGGCTTCCCACTGAGCAAGGATCCTGGTGCAGGACTCAATCCCAGGACCCTGGAATCATGACCTGAGCTGAAGGCAGACACTTAAACAACTGAGCCACCCAGGCATCCCTAGTGCCCTTAAAAAATTCTTAATCATTTGGCTTTAAAAATTACAGACATGGATTGATCTCAGAATGTGATTTTACAAAAAGTTGGAATTTCTTTTAGCTTCGTATGAATATTAAATGGAGATCCATATTGTAGATAATTCAGTCTGGATTACTAATTGGACTAGAGGAATGTGAAAGTTCTTTTTCAAGCCCTAGATTCTGACTGTATAGTGACTTAAAGGGACTAGGAGTAGGGAGATTCAAATATTATGGAATGACCTTTTATTTTTTTAATAAATTTATTTTTTATTGGTGTTCAATTTGTCAACATACAGAATAACACCCAGTGCTCATCCCGTCAAGTGCCCACCTCAGTGCCTGCCACCCAGTCACCCCCACCCCCCGCCCACCTCCCCTTCCACCACCCCTAGTTCGTTTCCCAGAGTTAGGAGTCTTTCATGTTCTGTGGAATGACCTTTTAATATAATCATTTAGATTTTAAAGATTGGTAAATGTGAATGTACTGCCATGAATTCATGTACCATCTTTAGTATAACCCAGATTTTAAGTCCTTATAATTAGATATTTGAGATAATTGCTTTGGAAATGCTGGGATATAGTATTTGGTAGCTGCTTATGTTTTGGAATGCTTTTGGAAGATTGCTTTTTTAATGATAACATTATTTGCTGTAATTATTTTGTTATTTGCCTCTGTGTATTAGACCTGTTTCTCCTTGTCTTTGCAGTTTTTTCTTCCACTAATTCTTTATTATTGCATTCTGCCAATTGAGTTCTTACAAGTGGGGAGATCTTTCAGCATAGTGATTAAGAATATGGACTCTGAAGCCAGACTCCTTAGGTTCAAGTTCTGACTCCATTTTTTACCAGTTATCATCTTGTGCAAATTATTTAACCTCTGTGCCACAGTTCTTAATCTGTAAAATGCTAATAGTGTTACCTATGTCATAGGGTTTTGGAGAAGTTTAACTGAGTTAATGCATATAAAGTGCTTAGAACAGCTCTGAAACTTTAGGGAACATCAAAATCACCTAGAGGGCTTGCTGAAGCTGGGCTCCAACCCAGAGGTTCTGATCCTGTAGATCTGGAAGGGACCCAAGAATTTGCATTTCCAGCAAGTTTCTAGGAGATGCTGATGTTGATGGTCAGGGAATCAGTTGGAATAGAACAATGCTTGGCAGAGTGTTAACTGCTTTTTTTCTTGACTGATTTCTCAGTCCCTGAGTAAAACACTTCACTTTCCAGTGCTGTTTAGTACTGCTGTGAGCTAGAAGCCGTTTTGAAATCCTTTGTTGCAGTGGTTCTTAAAATGTGGTCCCCAGATTAACGGCAGCAACAGCCTCTGGGAACTTGTCAGAAATGCAAATCCTTGGGCTCCACCCCAGTCTTTATTTTAAAAGTGTGTCTTGGTTTAACTGGGGTGTCTTAGACTTTACAAAGTTTTATTGAGATAGTCCCATAGCATACAATTCATCCACTTACAGCGTACAGTGGTTTTTAGTGTTCACAGTCATACACATCAATTTTAAAACATTTTCATCACCCAAGTAACTCATTAGTAGCGACTCCCTTTCTCCCAACCACCCCAGCCTGTGGTAACCACTAATTACGTTATGATTTGCCTAGTCTGGGCATTTCATACAAATAGAATCATATCATACATAAGCAACTTTAATGTGATTAAAGTGCTTCCTTTTTATTGTAACAAATAGAATACAGATAGGGAAAACCACCCCAAAACAAATCTACAGTTTAATAAATTATTTTAAGGCAAACACTTTTGTAACTCAAGAAATGAACTTTACCTGTTATCCTAGAAGTCCTTCCATGTGCCCATCCCTGTCACAGCATCCTCCGTCTCCAGAAGGTATCGACTCCTCTGAGTTTATAGTGATCACTTGGGTTTTATCATCCAAGTGTGCATCCTTGGACAGTATAATTTGTTTTGTCCACTTTTTGAAACTTGATGTATTTTAAATACCTGTAGCTTCCCTTTCTTTCTTTTTCTTATACTATATCTGTTGAATAACTCAGGCCATTTGACCTGTGGAGTTTCCCACAGACTGAATTTTGCTTATTGCATACTCAGTACTGTTCTTAACATGTTCTTCTGTCCTTTATATTTCCTGCAAATTGACAGTGGATCCAGAGGATTTTATAAATTCAGGTTCATTTCCTTTGGCAAGAATATTGGTGGTGGTGTGTTTATTCACAACACTCATTAAGTTGTAATGACGTCTTGTTTTTTTTTTTTTTGTATTAACAGCCATTTCTGCCTAAAGCTTAGATCGATTAGTTCATTGGTAATGTCAAAATGATAATGTTCTAACACTGTCATTTTGTTTTCGTATATTAGGTGGAATAATTTTACAAGGTTACTCAGTGATAACAGTTTGTATGAGAAGGGTAGGATAATTGCTGAATTAAATTTTTTTCTGGGCACTTAATAGTTCTGTCACGTTGAGCAAATTTATCACTTGCCTCATCTGGAGAAAATAACTTTATTGTGGGATTATTGGGATTAAATGGGGAAATGTAGGTTGTTAGTACACTCCACGTGGTTAGCAGATGGTCATTTCTTTAACATACTATTTCACTTAACCCCTCCAACAGCTCAGGGATGGGCAGTCACAGTGGTCAAGTGATGGCCAGTTAGCAAAGCCTGTCTGGACCCTTCAGGTCTGTGTTGGATCACCAGTTGTGGGGAGGAAAGGGGTTTGTACTTTGGTCATTTGGGGGCTGACTCTGGCCCGTGAAAACTGAGTGTTCCACCAGAGTAGTTTCTTACTTTGCCAAGAGGTAGGAGTCACATTCACACCCTCTGAAGAGTCTTACCCATTTCTGTGGTTGCCTTGATCTCCCTACAGCTACATAGCCCCCTACTGTTCAGCTTTGTTCTGTTCAAGGTTCTGCTGTAACCTTAGTAACCTTAACCCATAATGAGTCTTCCTCATGGTCATCAGTATCACCACTATTAACATACTTGAGTAGCACCGTATATAGCAGATTAGAAAAGAGGTAAATATTATCCATCACTTTTAACATTTTGTTTTATTACTGAAGTATATAGTGCATGGCACATAGTGCTCAGTAAATTTGAAGCCATTATTTTGAAAATTATATTTTTTTCCCCTCACATCTTAACCTCTTTTTAGTTCAGTAACCATTTACTGGTGTTTTTAAGTACAAGGAGCTAGGGACAAAATGAATGAGAGTTGGTCTCTTCACTTAAGAAACTCAGTCCATTTAAGGACTGAGATAATGTTTAAAGTTCCTTATTAGCCTTTTCTTTTATGTTGTCATTTTCCCCCTGCTTTGTCCATGTGTGATATAACCTGTTTTTCAAGGCTCTCCTTAGCTCTGTATCCCTCGTCTTTGAGACTGATACTCTGTGAGAAAGCCTGCAGTTGTCTTCTATGAATACAGGGCAGTAGCAAGAAAAACCTTTGGGCCAAGATTGGATTTCAAAGTGGCACATGTGGTTGACACTACAGTATCAGCTTATGGTCTTCAGCTGGACCTATAACTGGTTTCCAGTCTCTATCCTATTGCTTTAACTGTCTTCCTTCTGCCACCCTCCCCCATCATTCCCAAGATGTTTGTTATATAAAGGTAGAGGCTCCTATACCTAATTATTGATTTATAAAGTATGTAAAGAGACAGCTGTGCTTCATAAAAATTAGGGTTTGACTGTGCCTCAGGTTTCATTCTCACCTGTTGATTGGTAATCAAAAAACCTACTTCATAAGTTGCTGTGAGCATTAAAGTGAGATGATGTGTTATTTAAAATGTTTATATAGTATACTACAAAGATAATAAGGCCTTTGTAATTTATGTAAATTAAATACTTAATAGCTATATTACTTGGGGCAAATTACTTTACTGAGCCAGTTTCCTCATCCTTTTAATGAGGATGAGATATCTCATAATAATGTCAGATGATGGAAATTCAATAAGAGAGTGGTCTACTAGGGGAGGGAGACTTGTAAATCACAGAGGGATCAGTATAATGACAGTGAACAAAATGTGCTATAGCAGTTTATAGGAGGGCATCAGAGAATGTCACATCGAATTTTGTTAGGGTTAAACGAGGTACACGATGAACTCGAAAAATGCTTTACAAAAATGAAGTTAGTTAAATGTATCCCAAATGAATGAATAGCCTCAACCAGTATTTAATTTCTTAACAAGACTTGTGCTTTAGATGTGTTTATTTCTTTAAGCTGGATTTTATAAGCTCCACTAGGGTGTTATATGCTCCTATAATAGGATATCCTGAAAGTACTACTTATATCTAAAAGGATTTTTTTTACCCACTTTTATAATTTTCTAGTTTCTGTTACTGAATTAATTTAGGAAAAACTAGAAAATGTGTTCTTATTTTGGAAAAAGATTCCTACTCCCACAAAAATATTCAGTCATCATTAACATTTTGGTTGGTATGTTCCCATCTTAATGATAAGAGTAATGTTTTAAAAATAAGAGCCGTAGAAAATTAGGGACAGGCTTTTCCCAGAATAGGAACTAAAACTGTCTGGTAACAAGAAAAGATACTCAAATACCAGAAATGCAAATTAAAATGAGATTTTTTTTTAACCATTAGATTGGCAAAAAATAATTAGGTAATATCAAGTCATGGCAAAAATACAAGAAGAAGAGTATGGTCTTAGATACTGCCACAAGTGGTATAAGTTATAGCTATTTATGTGGAGATTATTTTGGCAAGCTGCAAGATAGTATGTACTCTATGGTGCTATTTATATATTTTTTAAGAGCTAGGGTAAACTGATTATTTGGAAGGAATGGTTAAGGGGAACTTCAGCTCTTTCTGTAATTGCATTCCTTTTTCTGAGAAACTTAAAATACGCTGAAGAATACAGAGAATAATGTAACAAAAACCTCTACCCTTGAACTGATCATCTTTAACATTTATTTTTGCCTCATCTTTTATTGGGGAGGTGTGACATGAAGGGAAATACTTAAGTACTTTAACTCAATAATCTCCTCCCCACTGTGATCTTTAACATGAATTGTTTAAATTGTTATACTGTGCGAATGGTATAAATTATTCTTGTAAGTAGAAATTTTAAAACTATGTGATGTTCACACAATTTATTAGCTGTGTAATATTGCTTGCATACTTTAAGGTTTGTAAGATCATTTAATAAGAATGCTTTGGGAATGGGACATTATTTAGTCTTTGTTCATTTTATTGTAGTTCTTGGTTGAAAATGCTTTCCTGACTTTATTTTTAAGTAATGGTCCTCATGTCCTCATGATTATAGTGGTATGTATGGTTTATTGTTGAAAATATACACGTAAGCACAGAAATCTGCCATTCAGATAAATACTATTAGTATGCTGGTACACAATATATTCTTGCAAGGGTTTTCTTTATGCTTGTGTAGCAAAAGCACACTTTTCCCCAAAAACTTTGCTCTTTAAAAATGTAATTCATAACCTTGCCTCCAACTTTTTATTGTGAAAATTTTCAAACATAAAAATGCTGAAAGAATAGCATACTGAGCATCTGTATATCACCAGCTATATCTAATAGTTAAAATTTGCCATATTTAATTTATATGTATGTACATATGTCTTTAATTTTTCTGTAGCATATGAAGTGAGAGCGACAGTTCATCCTTAAATGTTTTAGCAGGCATGTCTTAATAAGGACCTACAATATATACAATACCTTTTATCATACCTAGGAAATTTGTTCTTTTTCTTAATATTATCTAATATCCAGTCCATATTCACATTTCCTTAATTGTCTTTTTTAAAGCTGTTTGTCCAAATCAATATAGAAGTGGTATTTTTTTTATTGGAGTTCAGTTTGCCAACATATAACACCCAGTGCTCATCCCGTCAAGTGCCCCGCTCAGTGTCCATCACCCAGTCACCCCATCCCCCGCCCACCTCCCTTTCCACTACCCCTTGTTCATTTCCCAGAGTTAGGTGTCTCTCGTCTTCTGTCACCCTCACTGATATTTTCACTCATTTTCTCTCCTTTCCCCTTTATTCCCTTTCACTGTTATATTCCCTAAATGAATGAGACCATATAATGTTTGTCCTCCAGTTGACTTACTTCACTCAGCATAATACCCTCCAGTTCCCTCCACGTCGAAGCAATGGTGGGTATCTGTTGTTTCTAATGGCTGAGTAATATTCCATTGTATACATAGACCACATCTTCTTTATCCATTCATCTTTCGATGGACACCGAGGCTCCTTCCACAGTTTGGCTATTGTGGACATTGCTGCTATAAACATCCGGGTGCAGGTGTCCTGGCGTTTCACTGCCTCTGTATCTTTGGGGTAAATCCCCAGCAGTGCAATTACTGGGTCGTAGGGCAGTTCTATTTTTAACTCTTTGAGGAACCTCCACACAGTTTTCCAGAGTGGCTGTACCAGTTCACATTCCCACCAAGAGCGCAAGAGGGTTCCCCTTTCTCCACATCCTCTCCAACATTTGTTGTTTCCTGTCTTGTTAATTTTCCCCATTCTCATTGGTGTGAGGTGGTATCTCATTGTGGTTTTGATTTGTATTTCCCTGATGGCAAGTGATGTGTGGAGCATTTTCTCATGTGCTTGTTGGCCATGTCTATGTCTTCCTCTGTGAGATTTCTCTTCATGTCTTTTGCCCATTTCATGATTGGATTGTTTGTTTCTTTGCTGTTGAGTTTAATACGTTCTTTATAGGTCTTGGATACTAGCCCTTTTTCTGATAGGTCATTTGCGAATATCTTCTCCCATTCTGCAGATTGTCTTTTAGTTTTGTTGACTATTTCTTTTGCTGTGCAGAAGCTTTTTATCTTGATTAAGTCCCGATAGTTCATTTTTGCTTTTGTTTTTCTTGCCTTCATAGATGTATCTTGCAAGAAGTTGCTATGGCCAAGTTCAAAAAAGGTGTTGCCTGTGTTCTCCTCTAGGATTTTGATGGATTCTTGTCTCACATTTAGATCTTTCCTCCATTTTGAGTTTATCTTTGTGTATGGTGTAAGAGAATGGTGTAGTTTTTGCTGTTCCCACTTAGTATATTAATCTCTGTTCCTTGTCATAATGTAGTATGACAGTGCTTTTAATGGTTACATTATATTCTATTGTATAGAATATATAATAATTTATCAACTAAGTCCTATTGTTCAAACCTTAAAGTCCTTGTTTTCCATGATCTTTAAACAATGCTTCTTAGCTCACAGTAGACCATTTGGTGAACAGGTGTTGAATAAAGGAAAGAAGCTTAAGAACATCGGAATGAGAAGTCTTTGTGACATTATGTTTACTTAAGAAATTTCTAGAACTGGAATGCAAAAATGTAAAGGGCTTTTGGTACTTACTAAATTGCTCTTTAGAAAGACTATCCTGGGGATCCCTGGGTGGCACAGCGGTTTGGCGCCTGCCTTTGGGCCCAGGGTGCGATCCTGGAGACCCGGGATCGAATCCCATGTCGGGCTCCCGGTGCATGGAGCCTGCTTCTCCCTCTGCCTGTGTCTATGCCCCCCCCTCTCTGTGTGTGACTATCATAAATAAATAAAAATTAAAAAAAGAAAGACTATCCTGCATTATTCACTGTGTTTAGTATATAATGCTTGTTGACTTAGAGTATGACAGCACCTCAGGCTAAGCCTTGATACATTAGTATTAGAGAAGAGCATAAATCAAGATAGAATCTAGTATCATTTCTATAGGTGACTCTCTCCTTACATCTATACCTACTGCCATATTTTGTAGGAGCTAGCTTGACTCCTCCACCCTAGAGTGCCTTATAATCTTTTGACCTAATCTGGGGCTCCATTTCCCTGCTCCTCAAATTTTCTTAACTGTCTTGGCAAGGCCATCCTTAAGAGGAAGTATAGTCTGGAGGGATGCAGATATAACTTGAAGACAACCTTTTACATAGAGCATTTTTGATTTTTGCTTTTTAAAAGTAAAAGCAGGCTGCTTGCATAGTTAATTCAAATCTCTACCTCTAGCAAAGCAAATTACCAGTGGATTTAAAATGGTAGTTTTTTTCTGTGTCCAATGGAAGAGCTGAATAAGAGCCTATATTTGATATTATCCATATCAAACTCTTTATTTTATAGGCCCAGATTAGGGGAAGTGATTTGTCCAAGATAACAAATGTTGCTGGTTAGTGGTGGAGTTGGGCATTGAACCCAGGTTAATCTAGTCCAGTACTTTTCACTGTGCTATATCTTTTCTTAAAACTGAACTTAATCTGTTTCTAAATGTGCCAGGAGATATCATCCATAGAAGTATAGAATAAGTGACCCCATCCTATAAGAAAGTTACCCCCAAAAAAGGGGGAGTAGAGAGGTAAATGAGAAAAAGTCCAAAAACTCAGTTTCTTTGAAAGCCCTTTTGACTGTAGGTGTTACTTTTTTCAACACGGGGTCAATTTTGAGCTCTTTCAGGAGACATTTCTATGTGTTTTCATGCATATGCATGTTGATGGATGCCATAAGCCTATAGAGATAAGTCTGAATTTCCTCTTTGTAAAACTTTCAAGTTAGTGTTTTCTAAGCCCATCTTTTTTCCCCCTAAGCCTATCTATTTATATTTATTCCTTTTCAGTTGTTTTATTTTTTATTTTTTTTAAAGATTTTGTTTGTTTATTCATAGAGACACAGAAAGAGAGAGGCAGAGACACAGGCAGAGGGAGAAGCAGGCTCCATGCAGGAAGCCTGACGTGGGACTTGATCCCGGGTCTCCAGGATCACACCCCAGGCTGCAGGCGATACTAAACCACTGTGACACCGGGGCTGCCCTTCAATTGTTTTAAATTATAGAAGTGTTTGCTGTTAAAACACAAAGATTCAAACAAACATTTTAGGTAAAGATTAGTGTTCCCCCCCCCAAATAATAGTCTTGTTTTATTCGTACCACACTTCAAAGATCTGTTGACAATTTGTATATATTCTTCTAGCATTCACATACCTTTTAGCATTCACATACCGTGCTTATCCATTTGTGTGCTATGTATATCTTTATTTTTTTAAGATTTTATTTATTTATTCATAAGAGACACACAGAGAGGCAGAGGGAGAAGCCGTCTTCTTGCGGAGAGCTAGATGTGGGACTCAATCCCAGGATCCTGGGATCACGACCTGGGCTGAAGGTAGATGCTCAACCACTGAGACACCCAGGTGCCCCTGTATATTTTTATATGTTAAAACATATAGCTCAACTCTATCCTTTTTAATGATTGCATAGCATTTCAAAGGATGGATCTACTATAATTTAATCATTCCCTATTGTCGAGCCAAAGTAGAATTCATTCTGGGTCATAAGTGGTACCATTTAAATTTGTTTTTTTTTTTTTTTACCATTTAAATTTTTAATAGGTAGTGCCAAAATGACTTCCAGAAAGGCTATATTGAATTGCTGTTCCCACCAGCAGTGTCTGTCAGTACCCTTTTCTCTCCACCTGTATCTGCCAAAAGAAGATAATTGTTGATCTTTCTAATTTTAACCAGTCTTTTGAATGAGACATAACATCTCCGGGTGCCTGGATGGCTCAGTGGTTGAGCATCTGCCTTCTGCTCGGGGTGTGATCCCGGAGTTGGGGATCGAGCCCCACATTGGGCTCCCTGCATGGAGCCTGCTTCTCCCTCTGGCTGTGTCTCTGCCCCTCTCTGTGTGTCTCATGAATAAATAAATAAAATCTTTTTTATTTATTTTATTTTTTTAAAATCTTTTTAAAAAAATAACATCTCCTTGGTTTGATTAGAATTTTTTTTTTAAGTTTCTTTTTTTTTTTTAATTTTTATTTATTTATGATAGTCACAGAGAGAGAGAGAGAGAGGCAGAGATACAGGCAGAGGGAGAAGCAGGCTCCATGCACCGGGAGCCTGACGTGGGATTCGATCCTGGGTCTCCAGGATCGCGCCCTGGGCCAAAGGCAGGCGCCAAACCGCTGCGCCACCCAGGGATCCCTGATTAGAATTTTTATAATTATTAGGATGAGCAAATGTTTGTATCCTCTGCAAATTGCAGGTTTGTGGTCTTTTACTTGGTTTTCTATCTGATTATTTGTCTTACTGAGTTTTGGGAATTGTTTGTATATTAGAAATACCAACTGTTTTTGTATCCTCTTGTAAATATTTTCTGTGTTTATGGTTTAGAATTTTTGCATAGTCAAATCTGCCCTGTTTTTTCTTCCTTTACGGTTTCTAGGTTGTGATTTCTTTTTGGAAGATCTTTTCTTTGCCAAGATTACAAGAGTATTTATCTGCAGTATCTTCTTAATAACTTTACAGTTTAGCTTTTTATGTTTAATTAATGGTGTAAAGTAGGTGTGTGCTTTTATTTTTGTTAACCAGCAGTTATGGTTAACCAGCAGTTCCTGTTTTATCTTGGGAAAGACTATTTGATTTTTATATACATGTTCAGCTTAAAACTGAATTATTTGGAAAAATGTAGTTTGCTAAAACAAAAAAAATTGGAATTTGTGCGAAGTAGAAAACCAGCTTGGTTACTGTTTTGAGAATGATTCAAATCGTTCATGTTTAATACTTAGCATTTGTCTTGAACTGAAGATGAAGTATTACAGGCTTTAAGAGATTTTAGTTATTTTTTATAAAGATTTTATTTATTTATTTATGAGAGACTCAGAGAGGCAGAGACATAGACAGCGGGAGTAGCAGATTCCCTGCAGGGAGCCCAAAGCAGGACTCCATCCCAGGACCCTGGGATCATGACCTGAGCCAAAGGCAGACGTTGAACCACTGAGCCACCCAGGTGCTCCCAAGATTTTAGTTATTTCATTTTCATTTTATATGTCTGAGGCTCAGATTGTCCTAATGTCACAAAGTCAGTTGGTAGCAGGGAACTAGATTACCTTTGCATACTATTCTTCCATTTTCAGCAAACATCTTTCATGTTACAGATATAAATGTTTTAAAGCAGCAGATTGTTCACATTGTTCGGTTTATTTAAAGAACATCGGAAATGAGTATGTGCCAGGCTGTGTGTGGTGCTGTTAAATTTACTCAAACAGAGCCAGTTTTGTCTATGTGTTGGGACATAATTTTTTTTCTAAAAGTATTGTTTTAAAGTTTTCTTGTCAATGAATTCATTTTAGCCTCATAATCTGAAGTTTGAGTTACTTTGTATTGAGTTTGCTGCCATTGGTAATTGCTCCAATTATTGTTCTCTTAAATCATACAGAAAAATCGTAGTCTCTCTTCATTCCAAGTTCATTTGAACCAGCTCAAAATAGTTGAGATACACTTAACATCTCTGATTCTTAAGTTGCATGGCCCAGACAGTAGTTAGACTATTTAACCTTTGGAGAACTATAACTAACTTGAGAATGAGACCCAGAGCTGCCCAGTCTCATCATCAAAGTTGAGTTTAACTTTTTGGTTCATATTAGTACTTAAAGCTAACAGTCTATATTTTATATTCTTTCATATGCAGATAACATGTAGAAAGTTTGAAAAAACTAGCTCTTTTTTGCTGTGTGTGTGTGTGAGTGTAATAACCAGCCTAAGATTGTTTCCCTTAGACTAATCTGGAGCTTAAAGAAATAGAACAAATAATAATATAGCTTTCTCATTGCCAGATACAATCCCTTGAAATGGACTGTGTTGTTTATTTTAAATATAATAGAGGTTACTGACACCGAGAGGTATAGTAACTTGTCTAAGATCATACAGCTAATAAATGGAATTTAAGCCCATTTCTGTCCAACTCCCAGGCCTTTTCACTATGCTGTTGTCCTCTACTTCATTTTGACTTTTTTTCCAGTTGTATTCCTTAATCTGTCTTTAAATCTAAATAATCCACAATGTAAAGTAGCAAGTAAATACATTACTGAGGTTTCTCATCCTCTTTCCATACAGATATATCTTTTGTCAGAATATTTTAAAGCATTAAAACATAGCTTTTGTTTAGAAATATACTTGATCTAGTCTTTTTGTAGGTTTGTGCCTTTTCTACCTTTCTTCAGGATACATGACTAGAGGATTTTATCCAGGAATACAGAATTCCCTCTTAAACAGAGGAGGTTTAATCTTGAGATGCTGCATAGTTATTTTTAAACCCAGGCATATTAGACAATTTGGTGCTGAATAACGCAAAAGGATTGGAATTGTTTCTTTGGTTTCCTGTACTGTTTTATTGTATGTGACAGTAGCCTATCATGTGGCTTTAGGGGAAATACCATATGCCTGTGTTTCATAAGTGAAAGTGAAAACATTGTAATCACTAAGCTGACAGTGTCTTGGAGATCTTTCAGTGGGGTGATGGTTCCTCCTATTTCAGGTCATGGATAACTTTAAGAAGCCAGTGAAGGCTATTCACTGTCTTCTCAGAAAAATTCCAACGTATGCAAAACTTTTTCATGGAGTTCAGAATTTTTGTGGACATCCCTCAGTATAGGACAAGAAGAAATCTAAGGATTTCTTTATATGTTTTAAGAGGATGTCCGAATTGCTGTGTTTGTTCTTATATTTCCTAGTGTATATTATTCTAGACTAAAGCATTACGTTCAAAAAGTGAAACTGGGCTAATTGTTTCACTTTTGCTAAAGCTGTACCCTGTTTTATGCAACTTGAATCTCTAAAAATCTAAGTTTTTTTTAAAAAAACAAGAGGATTATGGTTGGTTTTATATACGGATTTATTCTATGTATTGTTGATCTCTTGTAATTGTGTGTCCAGCTTTAGCCACTAGGAAGTTGTAATTTAATTGTTTTGTGTACTGATTTTTCATTGTTTTTATACTATCATTGCTTCCAGTTTTCCTTTTTCTCTGATTTACATTTCTGAACACCTGGCTATGTCATAGTACCCATTGCAATGCCCTCTATATCGTGTGTTCATACATACATGTTGAATGGAAAGATGCAGAGCAAATGAATATTATAAATTGGTTTTCTCAGGTGGAAATTTCACCAAGAGTCTGACTTGGATTTTTAGCTTCCTTTAAACATTTACTGGATAGACATTCATTCATTAATCTAGTAAGTGACAGTTCCTATGTGGTGACAGGAATGCAAAGATAGACACAGTCCCACTCATGCAGAACTCTTCACCCTAGTGGTGAGATTGATGTGTAAATAAAGAGGTGTGTTGATTGAGGGTATATGCAGGGCACAGTGGGGGCACAAAGGAGAGAGTGACCACTTTTATTCTGAGAGAGGATATCTCAAAAGGCCTCATATGTGACATTTAAGCTGAGCTCTAGGGGATATGCAGAGAGCAGCCGTTTTAGCAAAAAGTGCAATCTGAGTTAAGGTATTCAAAGTCTTGAATGTTAGAGAAACTATAAAAAGCCTCACATGGTTAAAGTATGTGGGGAGCCAAGAGGAATATAATGTAGTGTTGTGGCCCTGTTAAAGAGAGGTAAGTAGGTACCAGTTCCTAGAGGTCTTGGATGCTGGGTTAGGTTTAAGGAGTTTGCACTTGATGATATAGGTAGATTTTAAGTTTGAGGGAGATTGTTCTGGTAGTAATGTGGAGGATGGAATGGAGGGATCTGGCAGGAAAAAAGTCTTAATTTAAAATAATTTATGAGATTTTCAAACATATACAAAAGTTAGAGAATAGTATAGTGAACCCTGGTGTACCTATTACCCAGCTTCAACAGTTAGCAGCGCATGGCTATTCTTGCTTTATTTATATCCCATTTTTTAAAGAACATTCCTCAATGAGTCACAAATAGACAAAGAATAATAATATCTAACAAAGTGGTTCTCAAGTCTGGCTGTGTAGCTATATCACCTGTATAGCTTGGGAAAAAAAAGTTCCCACTTCATATTTACTAAGTCAGATAGTTATATGGCCAGACAGTTTTAGTTTTTAAAATAAGTCTCAGGTGATTTTGCACAGCCAGGGTTGAGAACTCTGGATTTAATTTTTAAGTAAATTAATTTTAGGTACTTTTTAAATAGATTAATTTTTCTGGCAAATATAAGTTTTTCCTGAACTCACTAAATGTTGTCTCTAGCCCTTCTGGGTGAAGTTCACCTATTAGAAAGTGGCAGGCTTTTCTGTGGTTACATTCTTGATATTAATTTGAATAAAGAGGGATCCCTGGGTGGCGCAGCGGTTTGGCGCCTGCCTTTGGCCCAGGGCGCGATCCTGGAGACCCGGGATCGAATCCCACGTCAGGCTCCCGGTGCATGGAGCCTGTTTCTCCCTCCGCCTGTGTCTCTGCCTCTCTCCCTCTCTCTCTGTGACTATCATAAATAAATAAAAATTAAAAAAAAAAAAATAAAAAAAAAAAAAATGAATAAAGAGTATTAGTTTAAAGGCTGATGTCTTCATTTTCTGTTAGAGGCAGGAAAGGCTGAAAAAACATTTGCATCTCTGAAATTGGGTGTGATGACATAGGGAATAACCATTGTTACAATTGATCTTTTGCACCAAAGCCAGCCACAAGTAAGGAAGAGGATGGGAGACAGATCAGTCTTAGAGAGTAGATGAGAATTATTCCAGAGCACCATTTGAAAATGTGTAGATGAGGAATTTCTTCCTCTCCTCCTATATTTACATAATTTTCACATACTCATTGCTGCTGGTTTTTTGTTGTTTGGAATACGAAAAAGGGGCTTCTTTGGCGTGCTGCCCTTTCCTCTCCGCTGGCAAAACTGATCTGCAGCTTTGGGGAGTCCTGTTTTGTTGCCTGATTCTTCTGATGCCACTTATCTCTTTTAAGTAATCAGGAGTAATGACCAAAAGGGTAACCTTGGATCTGCAGCTTCCCAGGGTTGTAGGTAGAGCATATGTAGGGGATGCTTTCTCAGATATCATTCTTACCTCCAAAGTCAGTGTTGGAGGTTTCAGATTCTTCCTTCGTGGTATCCCTGCAAGAGATTTTCTTTGAATACACTGCAGAGCAAGGAGAGCAAGGACATACACTTACCTGTTTATAGATTTTTTTAAGGAGATTGTATCAAGGTAATTCTGCAGATAATTTCCAGATTTGTCTTGGGTGAATAAAGGCTATTTTTTGGTTGCTTTATTATTACATTTTGTTATCAAGTGTCCAGTAAAATCTAGGTCAGCAATCCTTAGGGTCGTGTTTTATTTGGCTCAGGTAAGGATATTGGTATCTGTAGGAGGGGGGTGGCAGGGTGAACTGTGCATTTGGACATTTTGTGTACTGTAGACTCATGGAGCAAATTTGGTTTTTTTTTTTTTTTTTTTTTTTTTTTTTTTGCAAATTTGGTTTTAATCCAGGTCTACCACTTAAGGTTATGTGTGGCTACTCTTGGACTTAGGAAACTGGAAACAGTCTTTATCTTCAAGTTGTTAAAAGATTAGGGATAATGCATAATTAGGTGGTAAGTAAATATTAGCTGTTTTTTTGTATACTTTTTATTACAGTTTGATTTGCCATCATATAGCTTAAAACCCAGTGTTCATCCCATCAAGTGCCCCCCTCACTGCCCGTCATGCAATCACCCCATCCCCCTGCCCACCTCCCCTTTCACTACACCTTGTTCTTTTCCCAGAGTTAGGAGTCTCTCGTGTTCTGTCAGACTCTCTGATATTTCCCATAATTTTCTCTCCTTTCCCCTTTATTCCCTTTCACAATTTCTTATATTCCCCTAGGAATGAAACCATATAATGTTTGTCCTTATCTAACTTGACTCAGGATAATATCCTCCAGTTCCATCCACGTTGAAGCAAATGGTGGGTATTCGTCATTTCTAATGGCTGATATGTATACACACACACATATATATATATATATATATATATATATACATCACACCTCCTTTTGATTTCATTTTTTGAAGCACATCAGGCTCCTTCCACAGTTTGGCTATTGTGGACATTGCTGCCATAAACATCGGGGTGCAGGTGTCTCAGATTTTCACCGCATCTGTATCTTTGGGGTAAATCCCCAGTACCGCAATTGCTGGGTCATAGAGCAGTTCTATTTTTAACTCTTTGAGGAACCTCCACACAGTTTTCCAGAGTGGCTGTAGCAGTTCACATTCCCACCAAGAGTGCAAGAGGGTTTCCTTTTCTCCACATCCTCTCCAACATTTGTTGTTTCCTGTCTTGTTAATGTTCCCCATTCTCACTGGTGTGAGGTGGTATCTCATTGTGGTTTTGATTTGTATTTCCCTGATGGCAAGTGATGCAGAGCATTTTCTCATGTGCTTGTTGGCCATGTCCATGTCTTCCTCTGTGAGATTTCTCTTCATGTCTTTTGCCCATTTCATGATTGGATTGTTTCTTTGCTGCTGAGTTTAATACGTTCTCTATAGATCTTGGATGCTAGCCCTTTATCTGATAGGTCAGTTGCAAATATCTTCTCCCATTCTGTAGGTTGTCTATTAGTTTTGTTGACTGATTATTTTGCTGTGCATAAGCTTTTTTTTAAATTTATTTTTTATTGGTGTTCAATTTGCCAACATACAGAATAACACCCAGTGCTCATCCCATCAAGTGCCCCCCTCAGTGCCCGTCACCCAGTCACCCCCACCCCCTGCCCACCTCCCTTTCTACCACTCCTTGTTTGTAAATATTAGCTGTTATGATGACAAATCCGTTCTCTGAATATTTATTGGGTGGATATTAATAATCAGAAACTGGCTGGGTGGAAATGTGTTCTCTTTAAAAAATCAGTTAATGTGATGTCTGTGCCTCTCTAATCAAGTAGTATATAGCTGGATGGGTTTTAGGAGATTTTGCTGCTTCCTGAGATCATGGATAGCCTAGGCAGTTCTCACCTGAATTTTCTTTCAGAAAAGACTTCATAGAGGCAAAGGCTTTTTGCTTTGTGGCAGGTTGAAGTTTAGTACCCCGAAGGCCCTTTTGTTTAAAAATGGCCAAAATGCTTTTCCATGATTTCAGTGGGAATCTTAGTCTGACTTGGATTCATCCACACTCCCATACATGTTTGCAGCATTTCTTAACCTACCAATAATAAATCAATAAATATTGAGTGCTTGCTGTGTGCCAAACTTCAGAATTAAACAGCAGAAGGTATAGAAAAGATGCTCCAAGAGCAGGCAGCAGCCACTCCAAGACATTTGTTTAAACGATATTGTTCCTAATTTGATGTCATGCCTTTTGGATTAGGGGCCACTCTTGTCTACCTTAAAAATTGTACAAAAGGAAAATTCTCATAAATGGATGTATGATTATAAAAAGTTTGGAAGAACCTGAAAAGCATGAAGCATAAATAAAAACTGTGCTATTCTGCCACCTAGAGGCAACCACTGAAAATGTGTTATTTTTTTCCCTTCCCAGATTTATGGGGTTTTGTGTGTATGCTTGTTTTAAACTTCCTTACCCTGTGGCAAACATTTTCTTGTTAATAGTCAGGGAAGTGATAGGTACAGTGTAAGCACAAACAAAGGGACTGCTCAGTCAAGTTTTAATTGATCAGGGAGAGGATCGTCATAATTCTGGTCCGAATTTGTGCTTTCAAAACCCACATGAGTGTTCATTATGTTAGGGTGAAATGGAGGTTAAAGGGTCCCCTAACCTCAACTTCCTTAGGAATTTTCTTTCTGTTATTTTCTCTTGCCCTCTACTTTTCAGTGACCCCATAATTCTCTGCTTGCATTTACAGCCAACATATTCAGAAGAGTTTTCAACACATACCATATGTGTTGCCTCATTTTCTATTCATTCTCTGACTCAGTCCAGCCTGACTTCCCTTCCTACTACCTCACTGAAACTATTGTTGGTCAGGTTATCTCTATTCCCAATTTCATTGTACATTTTTTTGGACATACCTCATTTTGACATTGGACACAGTTGATCAGTCTTGCCATCCTTTGTCTTTAATGATACCACGATGAACTAATTTCACTTTACCTCATCAGCCTCTCCTTTTCTGGGTTTTCCTTTTCCTTACCTTTAAATGTTAGATCACATAGGAACTCACTTCTCGCTCTTTCTTTCCTTCCTTTGTAAGTCATCCTCTCCAGATCAATGGCTTCAAATAGTGTCTATGTGCTGACAATCACAGATTTTTATTCTCAGTGCATACTTCTTTCATGAACTCCATTCTGCAAATATTTGCCTATCATGTGGTGGATGCTGTGCTAGATGCCGAGAGCTTAATACTGTAGAAAATCAAACTAGTTATATTGATGTTTGCTATGAGAGAAACAAGCAGAGTAGTGTAATAAAAAAATAACAGACTAGCTTTAGGTGAGTTGCCCTGGGGAAGCCACTTTAGTTCTTAAAGTCACTCCTCAAATAGCTATGGGAAAAAATAGGAGTGTGGGGCAGAAGCATGCCAATGGGAATAGTACTCTGTCTAGAGGTCAGATGAAACTTACAGCGTTTTAGAAACTAAAAGGAAAGACTAAAGTAGTTGTGTGGAGAGGAGATTGGAGAGAGTTCCAGGAGCCAAATCATGCCAGGGCCCTGAGTCATGATCAGAGTTTGGATATAATTCTAGGAAAACTGTTTTTTTTTTTTTTTTTTTTTTTTTTTTTTTTTAGGAAAACTGTTGAAAGGTTTTAAGCAAGGAAGTAATGAGCTGATTTAGTTTTCTTAAATTTTGCTGCTCTCTGGAGAATGGATTGGATGAAAGTGAGTGTGGAAATGGGGAGATCAGTTATCCCTACTTCACAGTTGAAGAAACAGGTGCACAGAGACTGGTTTGTCTATGCTCATAAAGTGAGTAAATGATAAAAGCAGGGATTCCTGGTTTTGAGCCTGTTTTCTGATCGGGTGCTTCTTAAACTTAAAATGTATTAATCACCTGAAGATCTCATTAAAATACAGATTGATTCCTCAGAGCTGGGTGAGCCTGAGATTCTGCATTTTTAATAATTTCCAGGTGATGTCAGTGCTGCTGATTCTTCAATCATACTTTGAATTGTAAGGCTAACCTGCCACTACACTCAACTGCTATTGAGCCAGATTTGGGAACTGCAGGTGTCCTCTGCCCTTAAGCTGATTCAGTATTGAAAGTCATTCTAAATTTGATCAACTGGAGGTGATTACTACAGAGTGAGTTACCCTTGATTCAAGAGCAACTTCTCTCCAATATATTTTAAGTGAATACACTTGTCTTGATGTAAACCCTACAAAGCCAAGATTCAAACCTCAAAGGTAAATGAAGTTTGGGGGGAAAGAGGAAGGAGAAAAAGTGGTTAATTAAATAGAAATATTTAAATAATGTATAGCTATGGATGTGGTTCATAATAATTCATTAATTTTCTTAAAACTTATTTTTTAACCTAAGTTTAGGAAGAAATCTTTATTACATGTAAAGATTGCTTAGTGCTCAGAGTTCTGGTCTGACTCAACGAAGGCAGTAGGCCATTTTCAGGGATTTGTTTAGAACTAATTTCTTTTTGTTAGAGGCTTTTTTTTTTTTTTTTTTTTTTTTACGTAACAGGATTTTCACACTTTTATCTCTTAAACGTTAGGTGGAACTCATTCCCCAGTTACTGTTCCTATCATTAGTGTGATTTGACAGTATCTCAGCTTCTTACCTTGTGCCCCAATTTCCTCTCTTGCAATAATTTTCTGAACACAGGATCCAACGGTGTAGAGGAGTCTGTCACAAATGGATGTTTTCATTTCAGGAATTTATTGTAATAAAACCAGTAAATAAAATGAAAAGCATGTTATTAAAGCATGGACTTGGGAGCCAAAAAGGCCTGGATTTAGATCTTGGTGCCAGCATTTACTAACTAGGCATAAGGTACTTAATTTCTCTGAGCCTCAGTTTTCTATCTGCAAATGGGGACAAAACTTGGCTTGAGTGATGAGAATTGTAGGAAAGGTTTATATATAAAGCCCCTGGGCAGCATGTCTCAAGGTTTGTTCTTTGGAATACTTAAATTGGTGGACTTTTAGTAGATAACACTTGAAAAAAATGGTTCTGTGCCCTAGGAAGTCTCCTTTACCCAAGATTTCTTGGAGTAATGTCAGTCAACCACCTGATTATCCTAAAGGAAGACCAATTCCATTTTTTAAATTATATATATATATATATTTATATATTTTGGAGTTCAATTTGCCAACATATAGCATAACACCCAGTGCTCATCCCACTAAGTGCCCCCCTCAGTGCCCGTCACCCAGTCACCCCAACCCCCCACCCATCTCCCTTTCCACTATCTCTTGTTCATTTCCCAGAGTTGTGTCTCTCATGTTTTGTCACCCTGATATTTTCACCCCTTTCCCCTCCATTCCCTTTCCCTATTTTTTATATTCCCCAAATGAATGAGACCATATAACAAATTCCATTTTTAACATTTCCCAAATTACTGGAACCTTGGAACCTTGTCTTCCTTCATGGAGCAGGATGCTCTAAAATGCTTTAGGAAACACCAACCCAAGTATTGTCTGGCTTGCCCTTTTCCCTGTGAAACCAGCTTAGAAGTAGGAACAAAAAACTTTTGAATTTTTTTTCTTAATTATTTTGTTTATTCATGAGACAGACACACAGAGAGGCAGAGATCTAGGCAAAGGGAGAAGCAGGCTCCCTGTAGGGAGCCCGACAGGGGACTCCATCCCAGGACCCCGGGATCACACCCTGAGCTGAAGGCAGACGCTCAACCACTGAGCCACCCAGGCATTACAAAACTTTTGAATTTTCTTAATTGATGTCTCATGGACAGTGATACCCTCCTTTTTAAAACTACCGATGTTTCTTGCAACAAAATTATAGAAACTAGGTTAACATTGCACTTGTTCGGGGAATGTATGTGTTTGTTCATTTGTTTTGGCTTGGTTATTTGAGTGCCTGTCATCTGAATCTGTTTATGAAAAGTTTGGAGCCCAAACACTGGAAACTGAAAAAGCCAATTTGCTCTTCTTGAACCTTGACAGCTAAGGCCTGGGTTTAGGACCCACACTTGACTGATTAGATGCTCATGCTTATGATTTTTTGTGCCTAGAGCCACTGATGCAAAGAACCTGAGACCATTCAGAAGTCATTCTGCCACCAGCAGTAGCTTCTAGGCATCTACATAGTGTTGGGGGTAGAGGCAACCCCAACTAAGCTGTGAGATGTCCTTGGCTGTAGTTCCAGGCTGCATAGCTTCCTTGGTTCCTCCCTATTTTCTGAATGTGGATCTATAAGCCTTCCTGTTGATTCCCTGAGCTGTTATCCTTCCAGTAAATCACTTTTCTGCTTTAGTCAGAGTCCATTGTTATCAAGCCAGACCCTTGACTGGTAGAATCCTAAGTCAAAACAGCTGTAGTTTGAGTGAGACACATGTGTGAAGATTTGCCAGCAAACTCCTCTGTATTAAGCCAGTAAAAGAGTTGGGAGTTGTTTTTTAGTGCAAGTTAATCAGTGCTCTTGTTTTAGAGGATTGTTGGTTTTTTTTTTTATTGTTGAATTTTGAGAGTTCTTTATCTTCTAGATACTATATATAGTTTGCAAATATTTTCTCCGAGTGTATTTTAAGTCTGTGATAATTTTTTTACTTTGCATTTTTTAAATTGAGATAATTAACATGACAGGATAGTTCCAAGTGTACAACATAGTGATTTGATATCATATATTGTGAAATGATCACAGTAAATCTAGTTAGAGTTTTTTTCTTGCAATGAAAACTTTTAAGATCTACTCTTAGCAGTTTTAAAATAGATATTACAATATTCACTATAATCACCATGCTACACATTACATACCCATAACGTATTCTATAACTAAAAGTTTGTACCTTTTGACCTCCTTCACCCATTTCACTCACCCCTGCCTCTGGCATCTATCAATCTGTTTTGGGAGTTGTTTGATTTTTGTTTTTTGGGACTCTGTGAGTGAGACCATACAGTATTTGTCTTCCTCTGATTTATTTCATTTAGCATAATGCCCTCAAGGTCGAGTTATTTGTCACAAATGGCAAGATACCCTTTTTCATGGCTAATATTTCTCTGTGTGTGTGTATCCACTCATCTGTCAGTGGACAGGTTGTTTCCATGTCTTGCCTATTGTAAATAATGCAGTAAACAGGCAGATGCATAGATTTTTTTTCAAGTTAGTGTTTTCATTTTCTTTTGCTGAATACCCAAAAATGGAATTGCTGAATCACATTTTTTTAAGATTTTATTTATTCATGAGAGAGAGAGCGTGAGGCAGAGACACAGGCAGAGGGAGAGGCAGGCTCTGTGCAGGGAACCCAACATGGGACTGAATCCCGGGACTCTGGGATCACACTCTGGAGTGAAGGCGGCGCAAACCGCTGAGCCACCCAGGCTGTCCCTCAGAATCATATTTTTAATATTTTGAGGAACCTCCATGTTTTCCTATATTGGCTGTACCAATTTACATTCCCACCAACAGTACACAATCACTTTTCTCCACATTCTCGCTACATGATTCATTTTGAGTTAGTTTTTATATACGGAGTGAGGCTAGGTCAAAGTTCATCTTTTTACCTATAGACACCTACTTGCTGTGGCACCATTTGTTGATATCCTTTGATTAAATTGCTTTTTCAACTTTGTTAAAAATCAGTTGGGTAGCGGTGCTTGGGTGGCTCAGTTGGTTAAGCATCCAACTCTTAATTTTATTATGTTTGTTTTTTTTCATTGGAGTTTGATTTGTCAACATACAGTATAACACCCAGAGCTCATCCCATCAAGTGCCCCCCTCAGTGCCCGTCACCCAGTCACCCCGTCCCCCCGCCCACTTCCCCTTCCACTACCCCTTGTTCGTTCCCAGCGTTAGGAGTCTCTCATGTTCTGTCATCCTCTGATATTTCCCACTCATTTTCTCTCTTTTCCCCTTTAATCCCTTGCACTATATTTTATATTCCCCAAATGACTGAAACCATATAATGTTTGTCCTTCTCTGATTGACTTAATTCACTCAACATAATACCCTCCATTTCCATCCACGTTGAAGCAAATGGTGGGTATTTGTCATTTCTAATGGCTGAGTAATATTCCAGTGTATATATAGACCACATCTTTATCTATTCATCTTTCGATGGACACCGAGGCTCCTTCCACAGTTTGGCTATTGTGGACATTGCTGCTATAAACATTGGGGTGCAGGTGTCCCGGTGTTTCACTGCCTCTGTATCTTTGAGGTAAATCCCCAGCAGTGCAATTGCTGGGTCGTAGGGTAGATCTATTTTTAACTCTTTGAGGAAAGTACACATAGTTGTCCAGAGTGACTATACCAGTTCACATTCCCACCAACAGTGCAAGAGGGTTCCCCTTTCTCCACATCCTCTCCAACACTTGTTGTTTCCTGCCTTGTTAATGTTCCCCATTCTCACTGGTGTCAGGCGGTATCTCATTGTGGTTTTGATTTGTATTTCCCTGATGGCAAGTGATGTGTGGAGCATTTTCTCATGTGCTTGTTGGCCATGTCTATGTTGTCTTTGGTAAAATTTCCATTCATGTCTTTTGCCCCTTCATGATTGGATTGTTTCTTTGCTGTTGAGTTTAATAAGTTCTTTATAGATCTTGGATACTAGCCCTTTATCTGATAGGTCATTTGCGAATATCTTCTCCCATTCTGCAGGTTGTCTTTTAGTTTTGTTGACTGTTTCTTTTGCTGTGCAGAAGCTTTTTATCTTAATTAAGTCTCAATAGTTCATTTTTTGCTTTTGTTTCCCTTGCCTTCATAGCTTGCAAGAAGTTGCTGTGGCCAAGTTCAAAAAGGGTGTTGCCTGTGTTCTCCTCTAGGATTTTGATATATTCTTATCTCACATTTAGATCTTCCATCCATTTTGAGTTTATCTTTGTGTATGGTGCAAGAGAGTGGTCTAGTTTCATTCTTTGGAATTAAGGTGATGTTGGCTTCATAGAACGAGTTTGGAAGTATTCCATCCCTTTCTATCTTTCAGAACACCTTTAGTAGAATAGGTATTGTTTCTTCTTTAAAGGTTTGATAGAATTCCCCTGGGAAGCCATCTGGCCCTGGGCTTTTGTGTCTTGGGAGGTTCTTGATGACTGCTTCAATTTCCTCCCTGGTTATTTGTTCAGGTTATTTGCCTGTTCAGGTTATCTATTTCTTCCTGTTCCAGTTTTGGGTAGTTTGTGGTTTTCCAGAAATGCGTACGTTTTCTAGATTGTCTAATTTATTGGCGTATAGCTGCTCATAATACGTTTTTAAAATCGTTTGTGTTTCCTTTGTATTGGTGGTGATATCTCCTTTTCCATTCATGATTTTATTAATTAGTCTTTTTTCTTTTTAATAAGGCTGGCTAATGGTTTATGTATCTTATTCTTTAAAGAACCAACTCCTGGTTTTGGTTATTAATTAATTGATATATTTGGCAGCTCCCACACTAGGGGCATAAAGATTCATGATTGTTAGGTGGTCTTGTTGGATAGACCCTTTAAGTATGATATAGTGTCCCTCTTCGTCTCTTACTACAGTCTTTGGGATAAACTTTATCTTCTATGAGGATGGCTACCCCAGCTTTCTTTTGAGGACCATTTGAATGGTAAATGGTTCTCCACCCTTTCATTTTCAGGCTGGAGGTGTCCTTAGGTCTAAAATGAGTCTCTTGTAGACAGCAAATAGATGGGTCTAGCTTTAGTCTGAAAACCTGCGTCTTTTGATGGGATCATTAAGCCCATTCACATTCAGAGTTAGTATTGAAAGATATGAATTTAGTGTCATCGCAGTACCTATTCAGTTCCTGTGGATTATTTTTTGGGGCTTCCTCTTTCTTTTACAGACTACCCCTTAATATTTCTTGCAGAGCTGGTTTGGTGGTCACATATTCTTTCAGTTTTTGCCTATCAGAAGCTCTTTATCTCTCCTTCTATTCTGAATGAGAGCCTTGCTGGAAAGAGTATTCTTGGCTGCATGTTTTTCTCCTTTAGGACCCTGAATATATCCTGCCAGTCCTTTCTGGCCTGCCAGGTCTCTGTGGAGAGGTCTGCTGTTTTTTGTTTGTTTGTTTGTTTGTTTTGTTTTTTTTTTTTTGAGGTCTGCTGTTAAACTAATATTTCTCCCCATGTAAGTTGGGATCTCTTGTCTCTTGCTGCTTTAAGGATTTTTCTCTTTATCTTTGGAATTTGCAAGTTTCAGTATTAAATGTCGAGGTGTTAAGTGGTTTTTATTGATTTTAGGGGGGGATCTCTCTATCTCCTGGATCTGAATGCCTGTTTCCCTCCCCAAGTTAGGGAAGTTCTCAGCTATGATTTGTTCAAATATGCCTTCTGGTCCTCTGTCCCTCTCGGCGCCCTCTGGAACCCCAATTAAATGTAGATTTTTTTTCCTTCTGAGGCTGTCATTTATTTCCCTTAACCTTTCCTCATGGTCTTTTTTTTTTTTTTTAAAGATTTATTTATTTATTTATGATAGAGAAAGAGAGAGAGAGAGGCAGAGACACAGGAGGAGGGAGAAGCAGGCTCCATGGCAGAAGCCCGACGTGGGACTCGATCCTGGGACTCCAGGATTGCGCCCTGGGCCAAAGGCAGGCGCTAAACCGCTGAGCCACCCAGGGATCCCCTCCCCATGGTCTTTGAATTGTTTTTCTCTTTTTTCCTCAGCTTCCTTCCTTGCCATCAACTTGTCTTCTATGTCACTCGCTCTTTCTTCTACCTCATTAACCCTTGTCATTAGGACCTCCAGTTTGGATTGCATCTCATTTAATTGATTTTTAATTTTGGCTTGATTAGATTTAAATTCTGCAGCCATTAAGTCTCTTGAATCCTTTATGATTTTTTTTTTTCAGAGCCACCAGTAGCTTTATAATTGTGCTTCTGAATTGGCTTTCTGGCATCAAATTGTAATCCAAAATCTGTAACTGTGTGGGAGAGAGGACTGTTTCTGATTATTTCTTTTGTGGTGAGTTCTTCCTTCTAGTTATTTTGCTCAGTGCAGAATGGCTTTATTAATGGGTCAACCCTGACCTAAGTATATTTCACCCTAGATGATTCTGAAGAGAGGTCAGAGGCCAGAAATTGAGAACCAAGTTCAGAACGAAATAAAACAAAAGGACCACTAAAGTGAAAAATTTTAAAACAAAGAGTAAAAAATAAAAGGCCAAGAATCCCAAAGAAGAAGTAGAAAAAGACAGAAGAGGGGAAAAAAAAGAAAAAAGGGGGCCTGGGACAATGGTGGTGGTGACACAGTTGTAATGGAGGAAGAATGTAGTCTACCTGCCTACTCTTAATTTTGGCTCAGGTCACAGTCCCAGGGGCCTGGTATCAAGCCTCACATTGGGCTCTGCCGGGCATGGAGCCTACCTAAGATTTCTTCTCCCCTCCCCCCACATTCACTGTCTAAGAAAAAAAAATCAGTTGGGCATATTTGTATGAGTTTATTTGGTTTCTGTTCTGATTTGTTAATGTGTCTATCCCACCTCCAATACTACATATACAGTCTTGATTACTATAGGGAGAAAGATGAATATGTATGTCATGTAAATGGATAGAGTGATTCCTCCTTTTCAAAATTATTTTAGCTATTGTAGTTCTTTTGTCTTTACATATACATTTTAAAGTTCTCTGAGAGAGAGCTCAAGTGAGTGCACAGGGTTGGAGGGGCAGAGGGAGAGCGAATCATAAGACTCCATTCTGAGTACAGAGCTTGATACGGGGCCTGATTCCACAACCCTGAGACACAACCTGAGCCAAAACCAAGAATCAGATGCTCAATTGACTGTGCCACCCAGGTGTGCCCCATTATATTTTATAATAATCCCAACTTATTTACCAAAAAATTCTTACTGGGATTTGGATAGTATCTGCATTAAACCTTCAATTTGAGAGGGATTGACATCTTTACTGTGTTGAGTCTTCTTAATCTATGAGCATAGAATGTCTCTTCATATATTTATACTTTTGATGTTTTTTTAAATCAACATTTCATAGTTTTCAACATACAAGTCCTGTGCATGTTTTGTTAGATTTACACTGAAGTGTTTCAAGTTTTGTTTTGAGCAATTGTGAGTGGTAGTGTACTTTTACAGTTTGGAGGTTATGTTTCCATTGCCAGTATACAGAAATAGATTAATTTGTTTATCTGGGATCCTGCAAGTTTACTGAGATCATTTATTAGTTCTGGGAGGGTTTTTAAAATACATTTGGGAGGTTTTCTACTAAATAATCCTTTGTCATCTGCAAATAGGAAGTTTTGTTTTCTCCTTCCTGATCTATATACCTGTCATTTCATTTCTTACCTTATTGCATTGGCTAGAACTTCCAACACTGTGTTGGATCAAAGTGGTGAGAATGGACATCCTTACCTTGTTCCTAATTTTGGAAGGAAGACATTCAGTAATTTGGGTTTTATGGTGTTGGGGCTGGCTGCTACTTTTGCAGTAGAGGTAGTCTTAAAGCCTCCCAGCAAATAACTGCAGCCACAATAGTGTGATAGTCACTTGCTTTAGGTAATGAGTGTGTTTTGTGAGAAAAAGCCACAACTGAATACAAGTTACCTCACTTACAGTTTCTACTACCTGGATCAGATTGTTGCCAGAATCCTGTTGGCCTTTTTTAGATACTTGGAAGCTGTTGGCAGCAGGCATTTTGTTCACTTTCCTTTAGATGCTGAGGTAATTTTTAAAAAAGTAATCTGGAATCTCCTATCCTAACATGCGAACCATAGAGGGAAAACTTTGTCTCTATAAAAACATTTTAGAGTATATTCTGAATGTTTCATTAATTTTTCCTGAATGCCCATTGGTTAAATAGATGCCAACCGTGCAGGCAAATACACTTTATTTCCACAGTATGGAGTCTGATGGAATAAATCTAGACCAAAAGCTGCCTGAATTTTAGACTTGTGCTTGGTCAGCTTTATGTTATGATGGCCTTCTTGGGGGAGAGACATTGGCTTTCAGTTACGCTGTGTAGCAAATACATTATTAATAGGAGAATCGGTGTGTAAAGAGCTTTCATTTCGCCTCTACCTCTGTCCATGTGTCCTAGTTGCTAATGGAAGAAACTTTATTTCTTCCTATACCTTGGTCTGGGCATCTTGAGGGACCTGTGTACCATGAAAGATGACCTAGGTTTATACTGTGGGTTGCCCACTTTTGTGCCTTAGTAAAAAATGATTAAATGTCCTTAGTAGAAATGATTGTGTTCTGTGCTCAGAACATTTCTAGTGGAGTCTTATACCTCATTTTCTAATTTAAAAATGAAAGTATTGTGTTGCCTTTGTTCTTACAACACAACTAATTTATTTTTATTGGTTTAAAACAAAAGATACAGAGATGCATATGCATAATAATCCTTTTGGTTAGCAATGAGTTAACATTTTGATGTATACCCCTTTTAAGCAGTTTAAACATAGGTTTATATTGTTTATTTTGTTTTTTAACGTTTTTATTTCACCATGAACATCTTTTCGTTATATAATTGTGTGCAGTGTTTATAACAGTTGGGTAATATTTCATTTTAAACCAATCCTTTTTGGGCATTTGGTCCTTTCCAATTTTTCACTATTACATATGGTCATGCAGTATAGATTCTTGTGGTTAAATATTTGTGTACATCCTTATGCTTTTCTTTGGATAAATTCCCAGAAGTGGAATTGTTAAGTTTTCCAGAAAACTGCAAGGATATGGTAAATTTTTTTCATCATGAAGTGTGTTAAAAACAATGTAATCTCTTATTTTCAATTATGAGTTTGAGAGGTTTGCTTAAAAATGTTTTAATTTTGGCTTAAATTGATTATAGTCTTATGCAACATATGGATGTAGGCCAATTTTGTCTGGAGAGATTCCTTTTCCATGCCTCTGAGTTGACATGGCATCATAACTCCAGAATTTTTGCTTTAAGCGTTTTGCATGTTCTTCATTCTGTCTTGTTTATGTCAAGCATGTGGTGCTCAAGATTGCAACTTTAAGTTCTCACTTTTTTGGGGAATTTTTTTTCAGATCATAAAACAGAAAATCGAAAACATGAAAGTAGACAGGACTAAACTGAAAAAGACACCTACTGAGGCTGTAAGTATCCAGAAGTATGGTCTATTTTTTTCATTTTGGAAAAAGTCCTGACAGTTCAACTGTACTAATCTTCCAAATACATTATCACTTATATATACAAAGTGCAATAAAACAGCAGGTTGTCTTGAAACAGATTTACTTTTGAGCTTCCCTTGATTAAAAAAGTGAATAAGTTAGTCACTAGTAGAAAGTGAGCACTAAACTGTTGGTAGCTTTATGTACCTGAAGTAGCTGCTGTTCTGTGCATTGGAAGGCAGTGTGATATAATGGAAAGAGCAGATGTGAATTCAAATTCTGTCTATTTGGGAGGGGGGTACTCTTTGTCAATTTTATTTTCTAGAAAATTAAAGTGGTAACTTTCTTAACTAGATTTCTTTTGAGGCCAGTGTTGTAGCTTTTTTATTATTATGGATTCTTAATTGTACAATTCAGCTTAATCGGTATTAACCTGTATATTGGGTGACCATGTCAATTGATCTATGTCAGCAGTAGAAATCCCAGCTTTAGTCCAATATTCAGTCAGCTGGCTTAAACTGTATTTCGCTGTTAAGAAAGTATTGCATTGTTATGACACTTGCGTAGATCCTGTTCTGTAGTTTGAGGAGCACAAGCTTTGGAATTAAACATGAGTTTGAGTCTTACTAGATTTTTGCAGGTGTCAAACAGAGTTGATAATTCTTCCTTCCTTGATGTGAAGCATATGCTTAGTAAAGTATCTGGCACATAATAAATTAGTTCATTTTCTAAATACAGGCCACTTGGTTTTTTAGAAACTGACTGCCTGGCAAGTATCACCATGGATATCACTATTAACATTTTGCTATATTTCTTCTAGTCTTTTAAAGATTATTGGAAAAATAAATAAATAAAGATTATTGCATGGACATTCTCCTGCCCTTTTTTATTAAGCATTATACTAATGAATGTGAGAAATTCTGTCTTCCCATACTGTCCCTCATCAGCATTACAGATTATTTTTAAAATTTTTGTTAGGGGAAAATATTTCATGGTTCTAATTTGCATGCTTTAATTACTTATATTTTCAAATTTATTGGCCTTGTATTGGTTGTCTGCTCATGCTGTTCATTTTGTATTTGATGTTGGAATATCAGGTTGTTTCTTATTGAGTGCCATACATATTGAGTATGTTCACTTTCATAACTGTTGCAGATACTTTCCTTTGATTTTGATTTTGATGTGTTTTTGCATCTTAAATTTTTGACAGTTATATGCTCAAATTATTTTGGAAGCCAAAGAGCAAAAAGAAAACTTGCCTTCAAAACTACACAAGTTAAAACAGTGGCATCAGTGTAAGAAAATAACTTACGAAAGGATCCTAGTGTACATGTGCATAAGAACTTCACATACGATAATTATAGGAATTACTGATTGGTAGAGAAGGACAATACTAGTCAAGAAACCATGTCAGGACAATTGTTTGACTTTTTAGGGGTGGGGACTATTGAAAGAAATTCTAGATAGACTGAAAGTCAAATATTTTTAAAAGAAAAATTATAGGGATCCCTGGGTGGCACAGCGGTTTAGTGCCTGCCTTTGGCCCAGGGTGTGATCCTGGAGACCCGGGATCAAGTCCCACATCGGGCTCCCGGTGCATGGAGCCTGCTTCTCCCTCTGCCTATGTCTCTGCCTCTCTCTCTCACTGTGTGCCTATCATAAATTAAAAAAAAAAGAAAAATTATAAGTGAAGTACAGGTGAATGTTTAGCTGGGTGTTAGATGGGGATGGCCCTTCCAAGCATTAAAGCAAAGGAAAAATAACATTTTCTTTTTTCTAGTTTATTATAAGACTACAGTATATAATAACACATGCCATAAAAATATGTTGAGTGTTTATATTATCATTGATACTTCCAGTTAACAGTAAGCTATTAGTAGTTAAGGTTTTACGGAGTCAAAAGTTTTAGTTGAGTTTTCTATCGCAGGGGTAGTCAGCACTCCTGACCCCCATGTTCTTCAGCAGTGAACTGTAGTTAATATCTTAGGTAGCTACATCAGGAGGGATGAATGTCCCAATGACAAAATGGACATAGGTCATTTCGGAAAAGAACAAATTCAGTAAACTTCCAGAATAATTTAACCTTGTAGATAATCAGAGAAATGCAAATAAAAAATATTTTTCTTTTACCTACTAGATTATTACAGGTTTGTTCTTGGGGTCACACCTGTATACAGATTCCTGGTTCACGACACTTGATAGCTCTTAGCAAATTACTTAGGATAAACTCCTGGAATTGGAATTTTTAGATCATTGCCTATACATTTTTTCTTGAGAGAGCTAGAGTGAGAGAGAGAGAGAGAGAGAGAGAGCACAGAGGGAGAGGGAAAAGCAGACTCCTTGCTGAGCAGAGAGTCCGATGTGGGGCTTGGTTCTAGGACCCCAAGATCATGACCTGAGCTGACGGCAGACACTTAACCACTTAACATCCAAGTGCCCCTGCTTGAAGATGCCTAGTTTTCTTGAGCAGCATATCCCATTTTTCTCTACTGTGATTAATACTAGGTATTATTTTTAAGGACATTAAAAATATTTTTTTTTTTACTTTCGACCCCCTTTACCCTTTTTTCCCACCTGTGTACCACTGGCAACCACCAGTCTATTCTCTGTATATATGAGCTTGGGTTTGTTAATTTTTTGTGTGTGTGCTTTGAATTCTGTGTATAAGTGAGATTATATGGTATTTGTCTTTCTCTAACCTATTTCACTTAGCATAATGCCCTCAAGGTCCACCTATGTTGTCACAAATGGCAAAATTTCATTTTTTAAAAAAGATTTATTTATTCATGAGAGAGACAGAGACACAGGCAGAGGGAGAAGAAGGCTCCTTGCAGGGAGCCTGATGGACTCGATCCTGGATCCAAGGATCACACCCTGAGCTGAAGGCAGGTGCTGAACTGTTGAGCCACCCAGGCGTCCCTGGTACAAGAAATTAAATGCAATAATACTCATTATAATTGCTAGATAAATAGGTGGTGTTAGCTCATTTTGCAGAAGGGGTACTAAGATTAAAGAAGTAGCTTACCAACTATCTAATTCTAAAGCCCATACATACTCTTTGTAGTAGTATCCTGTCTCTCGATATTTAAGCCCCTGTTATGTGAAATAAGTGCTTTAGTATGTGGCAAACATTTGAGCCTCACATCACCTAGGTTATTAGGTCTTTTTCCCTGGTAAGAAAACTGTGGCTGAAAAATTGGACTAGCTCATGATCAGCTTATTAAACATCAAGCTAGGCACTTGGCGGGATGAGCACTGGGTGTTATGCTAAATGTTGGCAAATTGAACTCCAATAAAAAAAAAATAAACATCAAGCTAAGAACTGAACCCAGTTTTGTTTGGTTGAAAATCTAGGCCCATTTCCAGGATACCATACTGCTTTACAGAGAAAAAAGCAAGTGTAATCATTTCTAGCTGCCATCCATTAATAGGAGACTTCTCTGTCCCAGTCTCTAGCTGCCCTCCTCCTCCACTTTCAGAAACTTTACTATAAATTCTTAATCCACACCTTACTACCTGAAAAACAAGCCCTTTTCATCAGTAAAAGAGAGCAGGAATGTATGACAATGGAATCCCCTAGAATGAAGTCCCAGTGTGTTACAAAGTTCAGAAGCTTTTGGCCCTCCTACAGTTAGAGGGTTTAATGTTGCAGAAAAATATAGCCAGTGCTAAACTTCACCTTTAACTGTGAAACCACTATGACTTTTCAGTGTTCCTCTGATTGAACATTTTTTATCAGGCATTCTAGTTAATTTTCAGAATGTGGTACAGATTCTTTCATTTTTGTTTTCATTGATGTCTAGTTTCCTTTATTCCTATTGTCTTTACCCTTCCAAGTAGATTGTCTACATGTTCATGTCTGTCCAAGTTAAAAATGCACAGATGGATTGTTTTATTTTTTTAAGATTTTATTTATTTATTCATGAGAATACACAGGAGAGAGAGAGGGGGGCAGAGACACAGGCAGAGGGAGAAGCAGGCTCCATGCAGGGAGCCTGACATGGGACGCGATCCTAGGTCTCCAGGATCACAACCTGGGCTGAAGGTGGCGTTAAACCTCTAAGCCACCGGGGCTGCCCTGGATTGTTTTATTATAAGATTTTCATTTAATCTCAAGTGTTTGGCAAATTTCCCATTTTTAAAGCAGCATATTCTATCAAAAGTTAAATTGTGGTGTTGGCTTAAAGATTCCTTTTCCCATTCTTGGTTTTTGTGTGTATCCCTCATACTCTAAAACACTTTATGAATACCCATTTTTCTCAGCCTGCAGACTGCAGAGCCTTAATAGACAAACTCAAAGTTTGTAATGATGAGCAACTCCTCCTGGAACTGCAACAGATCAAAACATGGAACATTGGGAAGGTAAGTGAACCCATGCTCCCAAAAAATGGGGGGGCTCCTGGGACTAGTACATCATTTTGTATTCTCTGATATGGAAAGAGAAACCACAATGAGGTATTATAATTCATCAATTACTTAATAAGTATCTATGTCTAGTGCAGCTCTAGGCCAGTAGATTTTAGTTTGTGAATACCAAGGAAATTTTGAAAGAAAATGTGAAAGGAAAATTTTGCTACCTGAGGATGAGGAATGTTTCCGTAGGTGATAAAGAATTGCAACCACAGAATTCCTTTATGTTAACTGACAACATGAGTTTAAGATAGTTAAAAGAATCTTTAACTCTAAAAATGAATACTTCTGAAAAAAATAGGTCCTGGCAGGGAGAGTCATTGTGTTTATAGACCTCAGAATGTAGGCAGAATTCTCCCTCTGAAGACCTGGTTAAGGTGTCAGCTGATGTTAGCACATATATATTTTGATGGATGTAATAATGAACTCAGGTTTCTATACCTCAGAGTATATTTCTCATATGGGTTTCTGTACTGGTGGAGGATTAAAGAGAAGCAAAGGTGGGAAGTGAACTTGTCTGGGTGTCATGCTCAGCAGTCCATTGTAGCAAAGCACCTGCATAGTACTTCTACTTATTCTTCTATGTTCCTCTTTCTCTTCCCTTCTCCAGTGTGAGTTATACCACTGGGTGGATCTCTTGGACCGCTTTGATGGAATCCTGGCTGATGCTGGACAAACAGTGGAGAATATGTCATGGATGCTTGTATGTGATAGGCCGGAAAGAGAACAACTGAAAATGCTTCTCTTGGCTGTATTGAACTTCACAGCCTTGCTCATTGAGTATAGCTTTTCCCGACATCTGTACAGTTCCATAGAGGTAGGAGAAGCTCAAGCCCATGTGATGTCTTTTCAGGTAGAATTGTTCATGTCTAGAGATAAAGAAATTGCTATTTCTTACTGATAATTCTTTCCTTTTCATTATGGAGATCTGGAGTTTTCAGTGTCAAAGACCATACTTCTTGGATATAGATACCCTTCATAGGTTGCTGGGAAGGTTCTTTACTGTCACCTTCACTCTGTCTTTCCAGATTCAAGAAATTAATGAGAATGTAATACATGTATTGAAGTATTCTTGGGAATTTGCAGGAACCGATCTTTGTTCCAGGTTATTAGAACAGCCCCAAATCACTTAAACAATTAGAAGTAGTTGATTTCCTTGACACATTACTCATTGCCTAAGTGCCCTGTTGTTAGTGTTAATTCTCCTAAGTCTTTGGTAAAGAAACAAGATTAGTATTGAAAGGAAATGGCTTGGGAAAAGAAGTGGAATAACAACTAAAGTATAGCACCCAGAGTGTTTTATGTGAGGAATAAGCAGTCTGTTAAAGATAAAATAGATTAGTTGCAAAAGAAGTCCGTAGCCTTTAGGATTATCAGCAACCAGAAATACCTAGGTTTATTGCCAGCTAAATGACATAATGATTTTAACATTGACCAAATGCTCCAATATATTGATGAACTTTGATTTTATTTGAAAATCTAAGCAGTCACTCTTGGGTTACTGTTACATATACTATACTGTAACAGTCATAAATGCCACCAGCTGTTGTAGATGTCTTTAGCTTCCATATGAAGGACTCTGCATTTTAATTAGTTCCAATTTTATATTTGTCTGAAAGGATATAGAAGAAGCATAAAATTACTCTTTTTTCACAATGCTTTAATCTTGTTGGAGACTTAATGTTCTTGAGTTCCACTATGTATTAAAATACCACATTTGTCTCTAGTAATCTGCTTTTTCCTGTGGGGACACCTGTGCAATTTTGAGCTGCTGCTCACTTTCTTTTTTTCTTTCTTTCTTTCTTTCTTTTTTTTTTTTTTTTTTTTTTTTTTTGACTTTCTGGCTTGCTCCCAGATTATAAACTGCTTGAGGACAAGGTTGCATGTTGTAGGCGCCCAAATACTTACAGATTTTTTTAGTGTTAAACTTCTTGATAGCTTTGTATGTATGAATAAATCTATTACTACATAGGCATTTTAAGTTTTCAAGGCCTAGTGTGCCTGATACCATGAACTTGCACTTTTTTGTTCCCTGTAGCATTTGACAACTTTATTGGCTTCCTCTGATATGCAAGTGGTGCTGGCAGTCCTTAATCTTCTGTATGTATTTAGCAAAAGATCAAACTATATCACACGCCTTGGATCTGACAAGAGAACCCCACTGCTAACCCGGCTACAACACTTGGCAGAGGTGAGTCATTGGTAAAGAGTGGGAAGGCACAAAAATTGGACCAGTTCCTTTTCACAGGTGTTTTTGCATTGTCCAAATGGGTAGTAATCCCTAAGTTTACTGGCCTAATTGAATAGAATTCTGGGGATCCCCTTAATGAAGTTCCCCCAAAACCTAAGAAGTATTTTCAATTGTTAAGCAATTTTGAGGGATTTCATGAATCTCTACTCAAAAAGCAGAATCTCTCTTTTTTCAAAAATGGCAACAGCTTTTCTAGAAAGTAAGTTTAGAATCAGCATCTATTTAGGAAGAAAGTATGATGCAATCTGGATTTGAGTCTTGTCTCTGCTTATAAGCTCTGACACTAGTTTTCTCATCTGGGAATTTAGTATATCTACCTTAAGAGTAGTTTCAGAATAAAATAAAATGTAAGGTATTTAGTGATGTCTGTGCTCAGTAATTGGTTTGTGATGGTAGTAATTATAATTGAAGGCAAAAAAATCCTCTCATATAATAAAGTTCAACTCAACCAAACTATTGCATATTGTTCCCACAGACAAATTGATCATACATACTTAGGGTTTGAGAGAGATGGAAAGCTTTGTTAGAAAGCTTTCTTAGAAGAAAATTGATAAGAGGGGAACTGAGTGGGGAAAAATTAGAGGGGGAGACAAACCATGAGAGACTCCTATCTCTGGGAAACCAACAAAGGGTTGCAGAAGGGGAGGTGGATGGGAAGATGGGGTAGCTGAGTGACAGGCACTGAGGAGGGTACTTGATTGGATGAGCACTGGGTGTGTTATACTATATGTTGACAAATTGAATTTAAATTTTAAAAATGTAAAAAATAAAATTGATAAAGCTGACTCTTTAAAAGCCAATTAGTGATTGCCTCACACTATAACTCAAATATCAGGCTATTTTTAAATACACAATTCCTTAAAAATCATTTTTTAAAAACATTATTTTAGGGAAAGAGAACTGGGAGTGGGTGGGAGATGAGGAAGGGCAGAGGGGGAAGGAGAGGGAGAGAGTCTCAAGCAGACCATGCTGAATATGGAGCCCAACATAGGGCTTGATCTCACAACCCTGAGATCACAACCTGAGCCAAAACCAAGAGTTGGACACTTCTCCTTAGAAATCATTTTTTGAAGGCAGCCCTGGGTGGCTCAGCGGTTTAGCGCCACCTTTGGCCCTAAATCACAGGGTGTGATCCTGAAGACCTGGGATCAAGTCCCACATCAGGCTCCCTGCATGGAGCCTGCTTCTCCTTCTGCCTGTGTCTCTCATGAATAAATATCTTTTAAAAAAAGAAGTCATTTTTGAATGATACTAAATGTAACATGTATTGTGAAAATTCTAGGGCATACAGAAAAGTATAAAGAGAATATTAATCACCTTTAATTCAGCCAGATGGAGCTTACTTCAAAAGTTGATCGTATTTTCTTGTATTTGCAGATAACATATATACAGATGTGTAACCTATCTTAACATAAAATTTTTAAAAGTTTTATTTATTCATGAGACACAGAGAGAGAGGCAGAGAACATAGAGGGAGAAGCAGGTCCCCCACAGGAAGCCTGATGCAGGACTCGATCCCTTGACCGGGGATCACATCCTGAGCTGAAGGCAGATGCTCAACCGCTGAGCCACTCAGACATCCCTCTTAACATATATTTCTCATGTTATCAAAAAAATGTAAGACCATTCAATATTGGCTCCCCAAGTAACAGAGGAAAAAGAAGCCAAATTTCAGTAGATGCTTCAAAAGAATTTGATAAAATTTAAGACATAAATTAAAACTAATATAAACTCTTAGAAAGCTAGGGAAAAAAACCTTTAAATTTATAAATCATCTACCGGAAATCATGGAAAACTGAACCATCTCGATTGAATTCAAAAGTTACTCAAAAATGCTATTATATTTGCCACTTAAATTTATTGTAGAGGTCCTAACAAATATAAGAGAAAAGAAAGACATGAAGGATGCATATTAAGAGAAAACATGGAGCACTTGCGTGGCTCAGTCAGTTTTTTGTCTGCCTTGGGCTCAGGGCTTGATTCCAGCATCCTGGGATCGAGCCCCACATTGTGCATGTCCCCTTCCCTCTGCCCCTCCCCCTGCTCATGCATTCTCTGCCTCTCAAATAAATGAAGTCTTAAAAAACCTTGTTACTATTTGAAAGTGATGGGATTGAGGCTTTTGGTTTTCTGGGGAGACAGTATAAAATTATTAGAACTGATAAAAGTATAATGAGGTAGCCAAGTAGTAAACAATCACTATATAGGAACAAATATCTCCTCCGTACATTAGTAATAACCAATTAGAAGATTAGAAAAAGACTCCATTCATAGTTTCAACAAGTATAGTTAAAATAAGCCATAATGGGGGATCCCTGGGTGGCGTAGCGGTTTGGCGCCTGCCTTTGGCCCAGGGCGCGATCCTGGAGACCCGGGATCGAATCCCACGTCGGGCTCCCGGTGCATGGAGCCTGCTTCTCCCTCTGCCTGTGTTTCTGCCTCTCTCTATCTCTCTGTGACTATCATAAATAAATAAAAATTAAAAAAAAAATTAAAAAAAAAATAAGCCATAATGGGTAAAACCATACATTTAAGAGAAGATAATGTAGAAGGTTATATTGTGATCTATTGGTAGGGAAGGAACTCTTTAAAACCCCAAAGCATGGGATCCCTGGGTGGTGCAGCGGTTTGGCGCCTGCCTTTGGCCCAGGGCGCGATCCTGGAGACCCGGGATCGAATCCCACGTCAGGCTCCTGGTGCATGGAGCCTGCTTCTCCCTCTGCCTGTGTCTCTGCCTTGTCTCTGCCTCTCTCTCTCTCTGTATGACTATCATAAATAAATAATATAAAAAAATAGTTTAAAAAAAAATAAAACCCCAAAGCATAAATCTTACTGTAAAAATTCGAATTTTATAATAGAAAATTAAGACTTTCCCGTTCAATGAAAACCGTAACTCACTGTGATATTGGCATTTATATTGGAATGTAAATACATACTCCATACTGCTTCCTTGGACAAGAAAAACATCCATTGAGATAAACCATGTACTTACTGATCCTTTTGACTAACATTCTAGTGCAGTCTTTGTCATGGACCAATCACATTCAAACAATTGGTGGAATATCAGTTGGTCTGTGGATAACACTAAGCAGCTCTGCCAAAGATAAAACTTAGTAGAGTAATGATAGATCAATAACTGTTTAGTCATGTTTTAAAACTGTCAAGGGGGGGCACCTGGGTTGTGCAGTCATTTGAGTGACTCTTGGGCTTCAAGTCAGGTTGTGATCTCATGGTCATGGGATCGAACCCCACATTGGGCTCTGCACTCAGCGTGTAGTCTGCTTGAGACTCCCCTCCCTCTGTCCCATCTCTCCCCCAAATAAATAAATAAATAAATCTTTTTAAAAAGCCGTCAAGGGATTGTGTCATTGTAGTATATTTAAGGACCTCCTCCACATTAACAAGAATAAACAAAGGCTGTGGATAGATAATTCACAGACCAGGGAATTCAGCATATTTAATTGATGTTCAAATTCAGTAGGTTTTTTTTAAAGATTTTATTTATTTATTCATGAGAGAAGCAGGAAGCCCGATGTGGGACTTGATCCTGAGACTCCTGGATCACACCCTAAGCCAAAGGCAAACACTCAACCACTGAGCCACTCCAGCGTCCCTCAAATTCATTAGTAATTAGAGAAATAATAGCTTATTTCTTAAACTATCAGATTAATATTAGAAAACTGTGTAATGGTGTTGGGCATGTGAGGCTATAGGAAACCTCGGCTGGTACTCCTGAGTATATATCCCAAAGATGATACATTATTCCATAAGGTAACATCTGGGAGAACAATGCATCATTGTGGCAGTTAGTAGACTAGATAAGTAAAATGTGGTGCATGGGTATTATGGAATATGTAGCAGTTAGAAGCAGTGAACCAAATAATACACATAGCAACCTCAGTAACTTTTTAAAATAATGCTGGGGGGTGGCTAAACATGTTTATTGGTTAGTACTATTTCTGAAACTTAAAAATGTGCTCATCTCCTTTTGAAAGAAAATTAAAGGATAGATCTCAGAAGTGATAAGTGTTGCCTTAAGCAAGGAGAAAGCAATGTGAATGGACAATAATCAGATGATTTACATAAATAAGTAAAAGAAAATAAAGCTAAGGGATCCCTGGATGGCTTGGCGGTTTAGCACCTGCCTTTGGCTCAGGGAGTGATCCTGGGGTCCCGGGATTGAGTCCTGCGTCGGGCTCCCTGCATGGAGCCTGCTTCTCCCTCTGTCTGTGTCTCTGCCTCTCTCTCTGTCTCTGTCTCTGTCTATCATGAATAAATAAATTTTTAAAAATCTTTAAAAAAAATAAAGCTAACCAGCAGTATTTAAAATCTGTTAGAACAAAACTAAACCTTTTTTTACAGATTTAAAAGATGATAATTTGTTAGAGACAGATGATACCATTTTTTTGCATGGGAAGACTCAATATAGTAGAAGCCCTTTTAAAGATTTATTTATTTTTAGAGAGGAAAGTGTGAGTGGGGGTAGGGGTGGAGGGAGAATGAAAGAGAATCTCAAGTGGACTCCAGACTGAGTGTGGAGCCTGGTGTGGGGCTCAGTCTTTACCATGACCCCTTAGATCATGACCTGAGCCAGAATCGAGTCAGATGCTTAACTGAGCGACTTAGGTCCCCCAGTATATACCACTTTTTAAAAACTAAAACACAAATGTCAGTTCCTTTTCCTATTTTTCTAATGTAAAGCCACAGACTTGACTTTGAGTCAGAAATAGTCTGTTCTCTTATTTATGTAAATTATAACTGTCCTCTGATTTCTTTAAAGTAGAGCAACAATGGTGTAAAGACTTTAGTTTGTAAAGGAACCTGAATAATTTACCCCTGGATCTCTTTTCCCTAATTTGACACTATTTATTTTAGCATTTTGCCTTTTAGCCTTTGCCAAATGTTCAGATTAGTTTTTATAAAAATAGTTCCTTTTTCAGTTTAAATCATTGTTCTTTATATTAGTATTTTAACTTATATACAGCTGACATAGGTGAGTTTAGAGACACACCTGGCTTGGTACACATAGAACTAACTGGCAGGAGCAAGAGTGACTGCAGCAAGGCTGCATTATTCAATATGTTTTAAGTTTGTTAATTGGCATAGGAACAGACAAATATGTCTGCAGAATAAAATAGTAAGCCTTATAAGGAAAAGTGGGACAATTGACTGAGGCGAAAATGTTTTTAGATCATTTCTTACATTATTCACATACATCCTACAAATGTATTTAGAGGTAGGTAGATATAGGCAACTCTTTAACATCTTCCATGAGGAAGGATTTCCTAAATCAAGAAATCTATAAGCCTTTAAAAAAATTGACAGATTTTATGTGAAAATGTTAAAACTTCTGTATGATAAGATAGTTATTTATAAATAAAGGCAGATGACTTCTTAAATTGGGAAAAAATAGTTGCATGATATACAACAAAGGAGTGATGTAAATAGCTTCTGCAAGTCATTAAAAATGTAAGTAACTGAGTAGAAAAACGTGCAAAAGTACATGGACAGATAATTCATAGAATATGAAATTTTTTTTAATTGGTCAGGAAAACATGAAAAATTGCACTAGGAATTATGGGGAAATGTGCATTATATGAGATCATTTTTTTACCATTAGATTAGCAATAATATCTATTATTGGCTAGGTTGTGGGGAAACTGGTACTTAAGGTACTGTTGGCATAAAAATGTCCTTTTGTAGGGTCACTTGGCCTGTACCTTTCATTTTAAAATGTATATACAGGGATCCCTGGGTGGCGCAGTGGTTTAGCGCCTGCCTTTGGCCCAGGGCGCGATCCTGGAGATCCGGAATCGAATCCCACGTCAGGTTCCCGGTGCATGGAGCCTACTTCTCCCTCTGCCTGTGTCTCTGCCTCTCTCTCTCTCTCTCTCTCTCTCTCTCTCTCTCTCTCTCTCTGCGACTATCATAAATATAAATAAAAATAAATAAATAAATAAATAAATAAAGTATATACATTTTATTTCATCCAGTAGTTCTATTTTAAGGAAATTATGTTAGAAACATTCAAATGTGCACAAAAATTATGCTTAAGTATTCTCACTGCACCACTGTTTGAGAAAAAATTTTGAAGCATATTTAACAAGTTACAAGCATATATATGACTCTAAAAGAGTTCCTCAATGAAAGGATCTCTTAGCAAGACAAGTTAGTTGAAGATCCCCATCCACGGTTTTTTTTAAAGTCCCAAAGTAAAACTATATTAATAAAGTGTCGAAAGTTGCAGATCTTAATAGTATGCTTAGAAAAGGAATTGAAAAAAAAAAAAAAGAAAAGGAATTGAATTGGGGGAAAAGATGATGGATTCCACTTTTTATATTCTCTACTTTGTATGTTTTATAGTTATAATGTATTACATATTTTATAATTAAATGTAAGAATTTGTAATGGCTTTGTAGAGGTATTTTTAATGCCTGTAACATTCCATTGTTTGCTAAGTTTAGTTGTTACCTGATACAATGCCTACTATATGTAATCCTCTTAAATACTCTGAGGGTAGGAATTCTTACCTTCATTTTATAGATAAAGAGTATGAAGTTAAGCAAGGTAAAGTGATTTGCTTATAGTCTCCATAGTTAAGCAGTGATTTGGGATTTGAAACTAGATCTTATTTGCTTATATGTGCCATACCCTTTCCAAGGGATGTGCCATATTGGATGGTTTTCAGATTTCAGAACAAGCTTTACATTTAGAGATGGAAGAGTACTCTACTTAATCTGGTATTTTGTGTAGAGCTGTAACAGCATGTATCAATTAATTTAAGCTAATACTTCATATTTTATTAAGTTAAATGTTCTGACCATTTAGAAAGAAAAAGTTAAGTTGCATACTATACTTTTACATGGCACACACATATACAAAGTGCAGAATTTTTTTGCTGCTGTTTTTGGGTAGTTCAAGATCATCATGTTCTTTTCTTCTTACCAGGAAGGATTGCTTAAATGATTACTATTACAGTAGTCTCCCATTGTCTTATCCTTATCCTCAGGGGATACATTCCAAGATTCCCAGTGGTTGCCTAAAACTGTATAGTACTGAAACCCATATATACATTTTTTCCTATACATACCTGTAATAAAGTTTAGTTTGTAAATTAGTCACAGTAAGAGCTTAACAACAGTAACTAAAAATAAAATAGAAAAGTTATAAAAATGTACTGTAGCAAGAGTTATATGATTATGGTTTCTCTGAAAATAACTTACTGTACTGCATTCACTCTTCATCTTATGTTGATATGAGATGATAAAATGCCTATGTGATGAAGTGAGGTGAATGACTAGGCATTATGATGTAGTCATCGTGATATATCCTTAGTTGACCATCTGACAATATGTCAGGAAGATCATCTTCTTTCAAACTGCTGTTGACTGTGGGTAACTGAAATCCTAGAAAGTGAAACTGCAGGTAAGGTGGGACTGCTGTATTTTCTGTTGTGTTCTGGACTCCTTTTACCTTTGACAGATGTGCTTCCTTTTTCCTCTGAATTGGGCTGACATAAAGACTGTAGATGGAAGGTTGATTTTTAGGTCCCAGACAATTCCGAATCTTGATGGGTGCAATAGACTGCAACTTTTGTTACTACGTTATGTGCTTGATGCTTTGTTATTGCAAATAAGAACATCTTACAGGTTTTTGAGGGATTAGACATAATATGCTAGATGTTTAGTAATAGTAACTACTGTTACTCAAACTCCCTATTAAAAATTTTAAAACTTAATTATTCTCAAAAACGTAAAATTCTCTAAAAATGTAACTTGTTGACCTTGGTTGCTTTCTTCTACATCTTCTTTTGAAATATAACAGTTCTTCTAACAGTAGTCTTCAGTAGACATTTTGGTTCATGTTTCTTCATTTTTTAGACTGCTTCCTGAATCTGAATTCTTTTTGTTTATGTATACCCTGTGAAACAACTAGATGTATGCACTTGCATATGATTAAGAACGTGGGTTTAGAAGGACCTAGTTCTGTCAACAGATACAATTAATCTGTTTATATATCTATAAGTTGGGGATTATAATATCTGCCTCATAGATTTTAGGTATAAACTAAACGAGGTCATAAATAAAACTCCTACGTTTAATGTTGATCATGTTGGAAGCACATAATAAGTGGAAGCTATCGTTGAAGACGGTTGTCAGCACATAAACTACAGAATAGTCTCTTTTATATTTACTTTCTTTTAAAACCATATATATACATTATTTTGCATAAATATATATATATTGCCACACGGTTTTTTTTGGTGTAGTATTTTTTCTCTTGGGTCCTCTTACAACCTAAAATGTATCCTTGTGTATATATTTTTATCTTCATATTGACATGTTTAGGATATTTTTGTCATTGAATTACAAAGACAGGACATTTTTGTAACTCAATTTTCTTATTTAATGGTTTGTTAAAAATTTGCTAAATCACTTCTATATCATTCTTTTAATGGCGACATAATATTCCATAGTTTGGGTGTTCCATAATTTATTCAACTATTTCCCTATTAATGCATACTTTTTTTCCTTTTATGAACAGTGTTTGCTACATTAAGCAATATATGTCCTTACTTACTGATACTTTTGATTCTGTGAAAGAGTCCCAGCAATTTCCATGTTACTTTAATTGGCCGTTACTTTAATTGGCCCTTACCTGATGAGTAGTGAATTTGAGCATCTTTTCAGGTTTGGCTATTAGGATTTGCTCTTGTGAATTGCCTGTTTTTCTCTTGGATTAAGCTGAATCGCTTTTAGAAAAAAAATGTTAAACATCATGTTTTGGTCTTTATGAAAAATGACTTTGTATGTAGTATCTTTTTCTCATGATGGTTTTTTAGTGATTTCATTAACCCAGTGATGTGGGCCAGTTGTAAGTATGAACAGTGGGTTAATGAACTGCAAATGTAGCTTGCAGTTCTCCAGGAAGGCTTATTGAATTGTTAAAAGCCAGTTGGGTTTTTTGTTGTTTTAAATTTTTTAAAAAATTTAATTTAGTTAATATATAATGTATTATTAGTTTCAGGGGTAGAATTTAGTGATTCATCAGTTGCATAGAATACCCAGTACTCATGACAAGTGCATTCCTTAATGCCCATCACCCAATTGGCCCATCCTCCTCCCACCTCCCCTCCAGCAACCCTCAGTTTGTTTTCTGTAGTTAGGAGTCACTTCTGGTTTGCCTCCCTCTCTGTTTTTATTTTCCTTCCCTTCCCCTTTGTTCATCTGTTTTATTTCTTGAATTCCATAAGTGAGATCATATGTTTTTTTCTCTGACTTCTTTCACTTAGCATAATACTCTAGTTCCATCCACATTGTTGCAAATGGCAAGATTTTCTTTTTTGATGGCTGAGTAACATTCCATTGTATATATGTACCACTGTTCTTTATCCATTCATCTGTCAATGGACATCTGGGTTTTTTCCATATTTTGGTTATTGTGGATATTGCTGCTATAAACATTGAGGTGCATGTACCCCCCCTTTGAACCACTGTGTTTGTATCCTTTGGATAAATACCTAGTAGTGCAATTGCTGGGTCTTAGGGTAGCTCTATTTTTTAACTTCTTAAAGAAACTCCATACTGTTTGCCAGAGTGGCTGCACTCTGGAAAATTTGCATTCCACCAACAGTGTAAGAGGGTTCCCCTTTCTCTGCATCCTCACCATTTGTTGTTTTCTGAGTTGTTCATTTGAGTCATTCTGATGTGAGGTGATATCTCATTGTGATTTTGATTTGTATTTCCCTGATGCCAAGTGATGTGGAGCATTTATTTGTGTGTCTGTTAGCCATTTGTATGTCTTCTTTGGAGAAATGTCTGTTCATGTCTCCTGTCCATTTCTTGACTGGATTTTTTGGTTATTGGGTTTGATAAGTCCTTTTTTTTTAAAGATTTTATTTATGAGAGAGAGCATAAGGAGAGGGAGGAGGGATAGATGGAGAAGGAGAAGCAGGCTCTCCACTAAGGGAGCCCGGTGCAGGGCTCGATTCCAGGACCCTGGGAAGTTCTTTATAGATTTTGGATACTAGCCCTTTATCTAATATGTCATTTGTGAATATCTTCTCCTGTCCTTTAGGTTGCCTTTTAGTTTTGTTGACTGTTTCCTTTGCTGTGCAAAAGCTTTTTATCCTGATGAAATCCCAGTAGTTCATTTTTGCTTTTATTTCCCTTGCCTTTGGAGATGTGTCGAACAAGAATTTGCTGCAGCTGAAGTCAGGTTGCTGCCTGTGTTCTCCTCTAGGATTTTGATGGATTCCTGTCTCAGAGTAAGATCTTTCATCCATTTTAAGCCAGTTGGTTTTGTTGAAGTTCTAGTATACTGGTTCTCAAACTTGAACGTGTATCAGAGTAATTTTATTAAAGCATAGATTGGTCTCTCTCCTCTGTTCACATCCCATTATCTCCTTCCCCCTCCAGTTTCTGATTCAGTAGGCCTAGGACAGGGTCTGATAATGTGCATTGTTAACAAATTTCTAGGTGATACTAAGGCTACTGGTCCAGGGAACACAATTTGAAAACCACTGGTCTAGTTTATTCCTTCTGTGTAAAGTTACAAACTCTTACCGAATTCTTACAGTTCCACCTCAAAGTCAAGCTTTTTTCGTGGTGTCTGAATACTTAAATTCTTTAGAAAATCCCATCTAGTGAGGTGGTGTCAAATATGTCTCTATGGCATGGTTGATAAAATAGTTACTTTATTGGGTGTCAGTAGATAATGATTGCTTAGAATCATGGTAACACTAGAGGGTAGGTGAGGATAATGAGATTCAGAAGTTATATTATTTTTGGGAAAAGCCTATGAGCTTTTAGCCTCTGATGAAGTTATTATTTGCTGTTACTGTCTTAGGTGTTTAGGGTTACCATATATATAATATAGCCTGGCTTTTATTCCAAGCCTGGATGTGTCAGTCTGAGACCTGGCTCTTGAATCCACACCCAAATCTTCCAGTTAGTACCATTCAAGAAGTACATGACCAACCCTATGCTGGATGTAGTACAAAACCTGTTATTTTCCTTATAAGCTCACATAGTTGAGAAAGTAGATATTTGTGCGTAATAAAAAGGACAAAGAACTAGTTATTGTGAGTAGTACTACTAAATACCATAGAATCTCAAACATTCCATAGATTTACCTTGTTGGCTGCAAAAGAAACTTTTCCTTACAATAAAAATATGTGCTCGGTATTTTAACAAATTTAGAAGTATACAGAAGATAATTTATCATGATCATGTATCCTTAGCATTTTGGTAGATTTTCTTAGTCTTCTGTGCATATTTCTTTACATAGCTGAGTACATGGTATATATAATTTTATAACTTTAATATCCTAGCATCAGTGTTTATCCCATATTTGTATAATTTTGTAAGAAATATTTCTTTGTGTTTAATATAATGGTAATATAAATGTCACAGACTTTCATGAATCAGGTTTGGCTTGGCACATGGTTTTTTAAGGATTCCAGCTTAGCATAACTTTCTGATCGTTGGTGCTTGATTTTTATTAGGTTATAAAAGATAGAAAAGATTTTGTGGTGACACAGAGAACAGAAGTATGGTAAAACAATTAGTTGTGACAACAGAAGAAACAAAAGGAGAACAATTGCGAAGTTGTATAGCCAGCCTTCCAAGCTTATTCTGCCTTGTAGATTCAGATCCTTGGTTTGACCTCAGTCTCATACTTGGTCTCTTCTATGTGGCATCAAATGTTTGTTATCTTTTATCCTCACGGTTATCAGCGAATTCCATGTTTCTTCCCTGCAAGCCCTGGGAATAGCCAAGAAAATAGAAAATGTAATGAGGGAAGTACTTTTCTTACTGGGTATTTACTTTTTACATAAAGCTGTAGGAGTTAAAGTAGCATGGTAGTAACAGTGGAATTCAGTTGAACATTTCTACAAACAGATCCAATACTTAGGAGTTGAATTTATAGTAAAGATGACATTTTACATTAGCAGAAAAGAAATTATTCAGTAAATAATAATGTAGCAGCTGGCTAACTGTGAGGCATTTAAAGTAGATTCTACTTCATCAAAGTAAAATTAAGATGTATTAAAAAGTTGAGTGTTGAAAACATGAAGCTCAAAGCATTCAAAGAAAGTATAACTATATGTTCTTCTGTTGTTTAGGGTGGACAGTCATTTTTGGGAATGAAACTAATACCATAGAGAAGAAATTGATATTAAAATACAGTTTTATGTCTTCTGTAAATGAATATTTTGGATGCTGTAAAGTTATGCCATCATATGTGTATCTCCATTTACAGAACATTTCTCGTTTGGGTTATTTTTCAGTATTTTTCTATCATGAATAATGCCACAGTGAATCTCTTAAATGCCTCAATATTTGGTAACATGTGCTTTTATTAAGTTCTTAATGTTTTGGCCTTGTAATTTACACATTCTTGTCTCATTTAATTATCAGAAAGATGCTATAAGTATCATTTTCTCAATTTTAGGCCTAAGCTTGATTTTGAGATAAAGATAAAAAAATTGACTACTCTGTTCTGGCTATCAAGGATGAGCATAATAGCCAGCTGCCTTAAATTTTTCCCTTTTTACTGGTTCTCTCCTTATCTATATGTACATTTGAAAACGCAAGAGAAAGCAAGAAAGTACACTTTTTTTTTTTTGGTCAGTCTAGCTAAAGGCATGTCTATTTGTTAATTTTTTTCAAAGAACCTAGTTGGTTTACTTCATTGTATCTCTTTCTGTTTTCTGTTTCATTTATCTCTGCTCTACTTTTTTACTGTTTCCTTCTTTCTGTTTGCTTTGGGTCTAGTTTGCTCTTTTTTTCCTGGTTCCTTAAGTTAGAAAGTTAGGTTACTGATTTAAGATCTTTATTTTTTTAATGTAGGCAATTACAGCTGTGAATTTACCTATAAGCACTGCTTTCAGCGTATCCTATAAGTTTTAGTATGTCATATTTTGATTCTCATTCATCTTGGGGAATTCTCTAATTTCCCTTGTGATTTTTATTTTTTGCCCATTGGTTGTTAAGAGTGTGTTGTTTAATTTTTACATATTTATAAATTTTTCACATTTCCTTCTGTTTTATATTTCTATTTTCTTTCCATTGTCTTGGAGAAGATAATTTTGTAGGATTTTATTCTTTTAAGATTTCTTGAAGTTTGTTTTGTGGCCTAATATATATATTCTGGGAGAATGTTTTATGTGTACTTTAGAAGAATGTGTATTCTGTTGCTGGGTGAATTATATATACTTGTTATGTCTAGTTGATTTAATGTTCAAGTCTTCTAGTTCCTTGTTTATCTTTTGTCTAGTTACAGATATTTGCCCTGTGGATTAGACGAACACTTGATTATTAAAGAGTTAGTTTGAATTAATACTAACTTTTTATAGTACACAAAAACTTTGCGCCTGTATAGCTGTTGCCCGCATTTTGTGTCATTGCCACAAATGACATCTTTATGCATGGTGTGCCCATCAACATAGATGTATAATTATTATTTTATATAGGTGTCTTTTAAAACACACAGAAAATGAGGGCTTACAAAACTAAAAATATATTAATACTGATTTTTATAATTTACCTATGTAGCTAACCTTAATTGGTGTTTTTCATTTCTTTTATGTGGGGTCAAGTTACTGTCTGGTGCCCTTTCATTTCAACCTGAAGGACTCCAGCTAGGATTTCTTGAATCATGTACCAGTAACAAGCTCCCTTGCTTTTATCTGGGAATGCCTTAATTTCTCCTACATTTTTGAAGGATAATTGTGTCAGATACAGATTTCTTGATTGGCAGTTCTTTGAATATGTCTGTTCTAGCACTTTGACTATGTCTTCCAACTGTACTCTGAACTCCATGGTTTCTGATGAAAAATCAGTTACTGATTTTATTGAGGATCGCTTGTACATGACAAGTTCTTTTTCTCTTGCTGCCTCAAGATTCTCTTGAATTGGATTTGTAGATCATGTCTTTGATCAAATTTGAAGCATGATTTTGGCAGTTATTTCTATGAGTAATTTGTGTGCTTCCCTTCCTCCTCTCCTTCTGAGAGTCATTATGCATATGTTGGTACACTTAATGATGTCCCACATAACTTCTTAGACTTACTCTTAATTTTCCTTCTTTCTGCTCTTGCAACTGGGTAATCTCAATTGACCTAGCTTCAGATTTATTGATTTTTTTCACCTTCCAATATTGATTTGTGAATATATGTGTCAGAATTTTTATGAATGTAATACATGTTTAGTTTTGAAAATTAAGAAAATACATAAAATTGTAAAGAAAATGGCAATCGCCAGTCACCATCATGTAGATAAAAATAACGGATAGCATTGTGTTTCATATGCTGTTTTTCCTTCCACATAACCCATGGTGGGTATTTTCACACACCACTAAATATTCTTAGAAAAACTAATTTTAAAAATAGAACTAGCATATGATCCATTAATCACATTACTGAGTATATACCCAAAGAATGCAAAAGTACTTATTCAAAAGGATATATACACCCTTATATTCATTGCATTATTTACAGTAGCCATTTTATGGAAACAGCATGTGTCCATTGATAGATGAATGGATAAAGATGTCCTATATATACACAACAGAATAATATTCGGCTATAAAAAGAATGAAATCATCTTATTTGCACAACGTAGATGGTGCTAGAGAGTATAATGCTAAGTGAAAGAAGTCAGCCCGAGAAAGACAAATATCATATGATGTTTTTATTTCATTTCAAAATCATTTCCCTATGATTTCACTCATAGGGAATTTAAGAAACAAATAAGCAAAAAAAAAGAGACAAACCAAAAACCAAACAGATGGTTGCCTGAGGGGAGGTGGGAGAGGTGGGTGAGGTGGGTGAGGTGGGTGAAATGGATTAAGAGTACACTCCTTGATGAGAACAGAATAATATATGAAATTTTTGAATCACTGTGTTATATACCTGAAAGTAATTTAACACTATGCTAACTATACTATAATTAAAATAAAAATGAATAGGGGCATCTGGGTGGCTCAGTGGTTGAGTGTGTCTGCCTTTGGCTCAGGTCGTGGTCCCGGGGTCCTGGGCTCGAGTCCTGCATCAGGCTCCCCACAGGCAGCCTGCTTCTCCCTCTGCCTATTTCTCTGCCTCTCTCTGTCTCTCATGAATGAATAAATTAAATCTTTAAAAAATGAATGAATAAATAAAATGTGTTAAAGATTTTAAAAATAGGGGTCCCTGGGTGGCGCAGCGGTTTGGCGCCTGCCTTTGGCCCAGGGCATGATCCTGGAGACCCGGGATCGAATCCCACGTCGGGCTCCCGGTGCATGGAGCCTGCTTCTCCCTCTGCCTATGTCTCTGCCTCTCTCTCTCTCTCTCTGTGACTATCATAAATAAAATAAAATAAAAAATTAAAGATTTTAAAAATAATAAAGTTGAATTCATTTCAGTACATTTTGAGGAAAAAAGAAAATTAATTTTTAAAGACTAGACCGTAGTCTTGGCTTCTAAACTGCCTCCTGGTCCTCCTGAGTTTCCACAACTGCCCTTCCATGTCTTGGCTGGTACCTCCTCCTGTGCTCAAGCTCTGAGTATTAGAGTGGCTCAGAGCCCCACCCTGGGCTTTCTCATATAATTACTGCCTCAAAATCTCTACTTCGTATCTAATAGATACCTCAGTTGTAATGTGCACAATATCGAACTTCTGATCTCTCATCCCATTTGCTTCCCCCAAGTTCAGTCTGTTCTGTGTACCTGGCCCTCTTCCTTTCCTGGACGGTGCTAGCTACACTCTTCTTGCAGGATCTCTACACAGCTGTGTTCCCAGTTGTCTCTATGGCTTGCTCCCTCATCTTTTTTTTTTTTTTAATTTATGATACACAGAGAGAGAGAGAGGCAGAGACACAGGCAGAGGAGAGGGAGAAGCAGGCTCCATGCCGGGAGCCCGACGTGGGACTCGATCCCGGGACTCCAAGATCGCGCCCTGGGTCAAAGGCAGGCGCGAAACCGCTGAGCCACCCAGGGATCCCCTTGCTCCCTCATCTTTAAGTCTTAAGTCTGCAAGGTCTTCCTAACATCCTGATTTTTTTTTTAAGATTTTATTTATTTATTCATGACGGTGGGGGGGGCAGAGACACAGGCAGGGGGAGAAGCAGGCTCCATGCCGGGAGTCCGACGTGGGACTCGATCCCGGGACTCCGGGATCATGCCCTGGGCCAAAGGCAGGCGCTAAACCACTGAGCCACCCAGGGATCCCCCCTAACATCCTGATTTAAAATTGGAACCCGCTATGTACTCTGTATCACCCTTTTTGCCTTTTTTTTTAATAGCACATAGTACCATCTGATATTCTGAATATTTAATTAGGTTTGTTGATTCAATCTTCCTGCTTACATCTGTTGAAACACTTAAGTGAATATTTTCATTTGTTATGCTTTTCAGTGCTATAATTTGTATTTGCTTCCTTTTTTATAATCTTGTGGATATTTATTTGATGAAATACTCTCATGATTTCCTTTAGCCCTTAGAAGCATATCTAAAATCGTTTATTTAAAGTCTTTGCCTATTAAATCCAGTATCTGGACTTAGGGATAGTTTCTATTTTTTCCAGCTTTATTGAGGTATAATTGGTATATATAACATGTAAGTTTAAGGTGTACAACATGTTGATTTGATACACATATTAGAGTGATTTCCACACTAGGATTAATGAACACCTCTTCACCTCACATAGTTATCATCCGTTTTTTGTGGTGAGAAGATTTAATATTTACTCTCAGCAATGACAAGTATATAATACAATATTGTTAACTGTAGTCACCATGCTGTATGTTAGCTCTCTGGATCTTATTTATCATATAACTAGAAGTTTGTACCCTTTGACCAACATCTTCCTATTTACCCCAAGCCCTTGCCCCTGGAAACCACCATTCTGTTTCTATGAGTTCAGCTTTTTAAAATTCCACATATAAGTGATAGGATACAGTAATTGTCTTTCTCTATCTGATCTGACTTATTACAATTACTGGAGTACCCTCAGGGTCCATCCATGTTGTCACAGAAGGCTGGAATTCTTTCTTTCTCATGGTTGAATAATACTCCAGTGTGTGTGTACGTGTGTGTGTGTGTGAGAGAGAGAGAGAGAGAGAGGGAGACATCTTTATCCATTCATCCATAGATGAACACTTAGTTCGTCACCCAACGTTGGCTATTGTGAATAATGTTGCAGTTAATAGGAGGGGGATGATATCTCTTTGATGTCCTTATATTATTTCTTTTGGATATATACCCAGAATTGGGATTGCTGGATCATATACTATTTTTAATTTTCTGAGGATAGCATTTTCCATAGTAGCTCTACCAATTTACGTCCCCACCAACAGTGCACAGGGGTTTGGTCCCCAGATCTTCGCCAATACTTGTTATCTCTTTTTGATAATAGCCTGGATTCTAACCGGTATGAGGCAGTATCTTTCTGTGGATATGATTTGCATTTCCCTGATGATTAGTGATAACTGAATGGCATTTCATATACCTCTTGGCTATTTCTACGTCTTCTTTGGGAAAATGTCTACTTAATTCCTCTGGGGTTTTTTTGTTTTTATTTTTTTTAAGCTTTTTTATTCATGAGAGACACAGGGAGGCAGAGATATAGGCAGAGAGAAGCAGGCTCCTTGCAGGGAGCCCAAAGCAGGACTCGATCCTAGGGCCCTGGGATCATGAACTGAGCCAAAGGCAGTTGTTCAACCACTGAGTCACCCAGGTGCCCTTCCACTGCCCTTTTTAAAATCCTATTTTGTGTGTATTACTGAGGTGTATGAATTCCTTTTTTTTTTTTTTTTTTTAAGATTTTCTTTCTTTCTTCATGAGAGACACAGAGAAAGAGGCAGAGACATAGGCAGAGGGAGCCCGATGTGGGACTTGATCCCAGAACCCTAGGACCACGCCCTGAGCTGAAGGGAGACACTCAACTGCTAAGCCACCCAGGCGTCCCTGTATGAATTCTTTGAGTGTTCCTTCTCACTTATTTTTGCCCTTGTTGCTTATATTTTTGGTATCCAAAAAAAGTAATTAGCAAGATCAGTGTCAAGGAACTTTTACTCTGTTTTCTTTGAATAATTTTACTGTTTCAGGTCTCATGTTGAAGTCTTTAAACCATTTCAAGTTCAGTTTTTGGATGGTATAAGAAAGGAGTCCAATTCATTTTGTTATCCAGTTTTCCCAGCACCATTTATCAGAGTGTATGCTTTCCCCGTTGATTATTTTTGTCTCCCTTTCAAATATTAGTTGACCATATATGTGAGGGTTTATTTCTGGGCTTTTGGTTCTGTTCTGTTGGTGTACTTATCTGTGTTTATGTCAATACTATTCTTACTGCTTTACCTTTATAATAATGTTTGAAATCAGGAAGTGTGATACCTTTAGCTTTGTTGTTCCTTCTCAGGATTGCTTTAGCTATTCAGGGTCTTTTGTGGTTCCACATAAATTTGAGAAATAGAAAAATTTCTCTGAAAAATGTCATTAGAATTTTAATAGCAATTACATGAAGCTGTAAATGGACTTGGATTGTATGGACATTTTAACAATGTTCTTGTAATTCGTGAACAGAGGATATCTTTCCATTTGTGTCTTTATATTCTTTCATCAGTGTTTTATAGTTTTCATTGTATAGCTCTTTCACTTTGGTTAAATTTACTGCTAAGTATTTTACTGTTTCTAGTGCAACTGTAAATGGGATTGTTTTCTTTTTAGAACTTGTGGGGTTTTTTGTTTTTTGTTTTGTTTTGTTTTTGTTTTTGTTTTAGAGAGAGAGAGAGAGAGAGTGAGAGCGAGCAGGAGGGTAGGAGCAAAGGGAGAGGGAGAAAGGGAATCCCGAGCAGGCTACATGCCCAGCGAAAGCCTGCCGTGGGGCTCAATCTCACAACCCTGAGCTGAAATCAAGAGTTCGGTGTTTAGACAACTGAGCCACTCAAGCTGCCTGGGATTGTTTTCTTAATTTCTTTTTCATATAGTTCATTGTTAATATATAGAAATATGACTGATTTCTGTATGTTGATTTTATATCCTGCAACTTAACAGAATTTATTAGTCCTAACAGTTTTTTGGCAGCATTTTTAGGGTTTTAATACATAAGATCATATCATTTATAAATGGCTACAGTTTTACTTCTTGCTTTTTGAAACTGATGCCTTTTATTTCTTTGGATTCTATTTATTTCTTGCCTAATTGCTCTGGCTAGGATTTCCAGTACTATATTGAATAGGAGTATTAAGAATGGGCATCCTTGTCTTGTTCAGGATCTTAGAGGGAGAGCTTTCATCCCTTCACCATTTGAGTATGATATTACCTATGGGCTTGTCACGTATGGCCTTTATTAAAACATTGAGCTGTGTTCCTTCTATACCTCATTTTTTAGTTTTTATCATGAAAGGCTATTGAGTTTCTGTCAAACTTTTTTTTTTTCTGCATCTGTTGACATCATACGGTTTTTGTCTTTTATTAATGTGGTGTATCATATTTATTGGCTTGTATATGTTAAACCATTGTTGCATCCCAAGGATTAATCCTACTTTGATAATTGTATATGATCATTTTAATGTGCTGTTAATTTGGTTTGAGAAGGATTGGCATTAATTCTTTAAACTTTTGGTGAATGTACCAGGAATACCATCTGGTCCTAGGCTTTTCTGTATTGGGTGTGTTTTGACTACTGATTTAATCTTCTTATTCATTATTGGTCTGTTCATAAGTCCCTTTTTTAAGTTTTTTGTTTTAATTCCAGTTTAGTTAACATACAGTGTTGCATTAGTTTTACGTACTGCTGAATCCGTATAGTGATTCAGCAATTCTTTACATTACTCCATGCAATCCCCACTACCTATTTCACTCATTTCCCCATCCACCTCCCCGCTGGTAACCATCAGTTTTGTTCTCTATAGTGAAGAAAGAATCTGTTTCTTGTTTTATCTCCCTCTCCTTTTTCCCCCCTTTGCTTGTTTTGTTTCTTAAATTCCATATATAAGTGAAATCATAAGTAGTCTCTTAATCCTTTCTGTGATATCATTTGTAATGTCTCCTCATTTCTGATTTTAAGTCTTCACTCTTATTTTCTCAGTCTAGCTAAAATTTCATCTCTTTCATTTATATTTTCCAAAAAACTCTGCTCTTGTTTTTATTGACCTTTTCTGTTTTGGGGGGCGGTCCTCCATTTCATTTATTCTGCTGCGATCATTGTTATTTCCTTCATTCTACTAACTTTGGGATTAGTTTGTTCTTTTTCTAGTTCCTTGAGTTAACAAAGTTAGGTTGTATATTTGAGATTTTTCTGTTTCTTACTGTAGTCATTTATCCCTATAATCTTTCCTTTTAGAACTGCTTTTGGTGCATCCCCTAAGTTTTGATATGTTGTGTTTCCATTGTCTTTTGTCCCTGTTTATTTATTTATTTGTAAAAGATTTTATTAATTTATTCATGAGAGATGCAGAGAGAGAAGCAAGCTCCCTGCAGGAATCCTGATGTGGGACTCAATCCCAGGACCCCGGGATCAGGACCTGAGCCAAAGGCAGACACTCAACCACTGAGCCACCCAGGTGCCCCCTGCCCATATTTTTAAATTTCCCTTTTGATTTCTTTTTTTTTTTTTTTTTGATCCATTGGTTCTTCAGGAGTGTATTGTTTAGTTTCCATATATTGTGAATTTTCCGGTTTTTCTCCTATTACTGATTTCTGGTTTTATACCACTGTGGTTAGGAAGGTTACTTGTTACAATTTCAGTCTCTTAAATTTGTTAAGACTTGTTTTGTAACTTATCATCCTGTAATCTATCTGGGAGAAAGTTCTATGTGCATTTGAGAAGACTGTGTATTCTACTGCTGTTCAGTACAATGTTCTGTATATTCCTGGTAGGTCCATTGATGTAAAAAGTATAGTGCAGTAATTCAAAGGGATACACATACACCCTGATATTTATAGCATCATTATCTACGGTAGCCAAACTGTGGAAACAGTCCAAGTGTCCATCAACTAATAATGTCCATCAACTAATAATGATATATGTATATCAATCACACACTCACTGAGATAGTATTCAGCCATAAAAATAATGAGAATCTTGCCATTTGCAACAATATGAATGGAGCTAGAGAGTATTACGCTAAGCAAAATAAGTCAGTCAGAGAAAGACAAATACCGAATGATTTCACTCATGTGGAATTTAAGAAATAAAACAAGCAAAGGGAAAAAATAGAGAGGCAAACCAAGAAACAGACTCTTATCTGTACAAACTGATGGTTACCAGAGAGGAGGTGGGTAGGGGGATGGGTTAAATAGGTGATAGGGATTAAGGAGTATACTTGTGATGGGCATTGGGTGTTGTATGGAAGTGCTGAATCATTATATTGTACACTTTAATATAAAAGTAATCTAATACATCTACATTTAGAGTAATTATTGATAGACAAGGACTTGGTAATATCCAGTATCCATGTTACTGTTTAATGGCTATTTTGTATTTTCCTTATCCTTTCTTCCTCTCTTGCTGCCTTCCTTTGTGAATTGTTGGTTTTCTATAGTAGTATGCTTTGATTCCTTTCTGTTTATCTTTTTTGTATCTAGGTTTTTGCTTTGTAGTTACCATGAGCCTCACATAAAACATCCTATTAAAAAAAAAACATCCTATAGATACAAGTTTTTAAAGTTGGTAACAACTTTGGTCACATACAAATACTCTACCCTTTTATTCCCCCCAACCTCATTTTATGTTTTTAATGTTCAGTTTACTTCTTTTTAAATTGTATGTTCATTAACAAATTATTTTAGTTCTTACTATTTTTAGTACTTTTGTCCTTTACCTTTATCATCCATGGATGTTTCTTTTAGACCATGTTTTCCTGGGGCTCCTCAGAGTGGCTGTAGCTGGTTCACAGGCCACTACAGGGTCTATAGTTGTGACCCAAGATCTGTATTTCTGTTATCCAACAGGCAGGTGCGTGAGACTCCTCTCCCATCCCTTGGCTTGTGGGGGTAGATTCCCCAACTCCTGGCCATCATGCTGACATCACTGCTCATGCTCATGTTGCTGTAATTTATTATTTTTTTTCCTTTGTGTGTTTCACTGTCTTGTTTCTTTGTATATATCACAGGGGTTTTTTGTTGTTGTAGAATAATGGACATTGTTAATATTATAATGTGGCAGCTCTGGAAATCAAATTCTCACCCTTCCCCAGGGTTTGTTTGTTTAGACTTTTCTGAACTGATTTCATACTTGTGATCATTAAAGTCTATTCTCTTTGCTTAGTGGTTAGCTAGTGATTTGCCATAAACTTCTGGAACAAAGAAATACATACTTCCCCCCCGCCCCCGTCTTTGAAGGTAGGTTCTTTTTTTTTTTTGAAGGTAGGTTCTGTATGTATATTAGCATCTTAAGTGGTAATACTCTATCTTCACTACTCAACTAGGATGTTTACAACTCTGCCTTAGCCTTCACTTCTAACTTGCACAGAGCCTGATGATGAGCCAGGCATGTAGAACTTAGGGCCTTCTTGAGTCTTTTCTGAGAATGTGCTTAAGCCTTGGGCATTTGTTTGGCCTTCTAGAGTCCCAGGAGTCTGTGGAACTTATCCAAACCCTTAGTCTCCAAACCATCTCACTCCCCAGTCTTTTCCCCGAAACTTTTCAGTTTGTCTATTGTTTAACCCAATTGTATGCCTTGGCCTAGGAGGCAGGGACTAATGCATTTACTTTTTATGTTTTCAGCAAGTGCTCACCCCACCCTTGGTAGCATTCTGAATCAGGCAAAAATGTTTGGTATCAAACACTGTTGAAAATGCAAGCCTGTTTATTAAGCAAGAATATATGGTTGGAGGCTTGGATTTGGAGGCCAGTAATAGTGTACAATTTAGTCATTCCCCCCTATTGCTTTAGGGGCTAGTACTTGATGAGCTTTTATTTTTTAATTTTTTTAAAAAGATTTTATTTATTTATTCATGAGAGACACACAGAGACGCAGAGACACAGGCAGAGGGAGAAGCAGGCTCCATGCAAGGAGCCTGACATGGGACTCGATCCCGGGTCTCCAGGATCAAGCCCTGGGCTAAAGGTGGCGCTAAACCTCTGAGCCACCCGGGCTGCCCTTTGATGAGTTTTTAGACTTCATGGTGGCAGAGTATAGTAGAAAGGAATAAGCAACATAGAGTCTTCTGCTTTGCTGCTTGGTTCATGTCAAAAAGGAACTGTAGAGCATGTAGTTCCTTACTGTAGTGAGGAAGGTGAACAGTCCGAGTATGCAAAGCATAATAAAGTACTGAAGGCCTGATGAGATAAGACTGACCTGACCTGTCAGCAAGTATGACTGCAACCATATGCAGTGCAATTGTTTAGCTATTTATCCTCTTTCCAGTAGCACCCTCACAGAACAGTGAAATTGATCACATTGTAGAAATCTTACCTTTAGGCAGACCTTGCCTTGAGTCTTATTAAGTCCTTGCTTCTATTTGCTCCCTTTCTGTGTTGGACTTTCACATTGGTTGTCTTCTCAACACTGTATTCCAAACAGCCACATACTTTTATTTTATACACAAGGCTATTGTAAGCACTATTTTAACACTGTCTTTTTCCTTTTTTTAAGAGCTGGGGTGGAAAGGAAAATGGCTTTGGACTTGCAGAATGTTGCAGAGACTTGCATATGATGGTAAGTAACTCTCGGATATGGGTGTCTTTTGGCAGAGCTATGTGTAGTCTCTTTTTGAGCCTTACTTTACAATGAATATATGGTATATTAAGTTGCCACTTCAAATCAGGACCTTTGAGGAACCTGAGATCAACTAAGACCTAGCACATCTTGTCTAGAAATGCTTGGGCCCTCAATCTGCTGACACTAAGAAAAATCTCAGAAACACAGTGTATGTTCATTCCCCAGCTCTTGACTAGGAAGCTGTATTTGGTGAATCCGTTTGAAAGTGTTGAAGTATCCCAGAAAGTGTATTTGTTTGTATTCTCTCACTGGAACCATTGGAACTCTGGGCAGTATGGTGTGATTTTTAAGAATGGATGCTTGGGGAATAGTACATGAGAGTCATTGAGAACTTAAAATGTTTTGTGTGTTTTCCATGTTTACCTCTCATGCCCTGTCCTGCTCATACCTTTCATCCATGCATAGTTTACAAGGTTAGGCTATCCTCCCTTCCACTTTGATATGTTGTTTTGGAACCACAATGCACAATTGGATTTGTTAAAAACAATTCTGTGCCAAGAAGCAACCATATTTTCCAGCAGATATTGCTGTTTTTGTCAGTTTATTGTGTATAGGACAAATACCTGCAATGAAATTTAGTAAATTTATCTTAGCAAGCCTTTTTCCCCTGGGAGAATGGTTCTTTTTCTGGTCAAAGAAAATAACAAATTAGAACAAATTACTTTCTCACCTTGGTTGGTATACTTTCTTAGTGTGTATTATATAAATTAATACTGGGTAATATGGGAGGTAAGTGTTTATTTAATAATCAAAGCTACATAAATCTTAGAGTATTCAGTTCATGTGAAAATGACTTTTTTTTTTGAAAATGACTTTCATCTTAAAATTAAGTTGGTTAATAATTCTTAGCCTCCTTTTGTTTTTTTTAATAAATTTATTTTTATTGGTGTTCAATTTGTCAATATATAGAATAACACCCAGTGTTCATCCCGTCAAGTGCACCCCTCGGTGCCCATCACCCAGTCACCCCCACCCCCCGCCCACCTCCCCTTCCACCACCCCTAGTTCGTTTCCCAGAGTTAGGAGTCCTTCATGTTCTGTCTCCCTTTCTGATATTTCCCACTTATTTTTTCTCCTTTCCCCTTTATTCCCTTTCACAATTTTTTATATTCCCCAAATGAATGAGACCATATAATGTTTGTCCTTCTCCGATTGGTTTATTTCACTCAGCATAATATCCTCCAGTTCCATCCACGTCGAAGCAAATGGTGGGTATTTGTCGTTTCTAATGGCTGAGTAATATTCCAGTGTATACATAGACCACATCTTCTTTATCCATTCATCTTTTGATGGACACCGAGGCTCCTTCCACAGTTTGGCTATTGTGGACATTGCTGCTATAAACATCCGGGTGCAGGTTTCCCGGCGTTTCATTACATCTGTATCTTTGGGGTAAATCCCCAACAGTGCAATTGCTGGGTCGTAGGGCAGATCTATTTTTAACTCTTTGAGGAACCTCCACACAGTTTTCCAGAGTGGCTGTACCAGTTCACATTCCCACCAACAGTGCAAGAGGGTTTCCCTTTCTCTACATCCTCTCCAACATTTGTGGTTTCCTGTCTTGTTAATTTTCCCCATTCTCACTGGTGTGAGGTGGTATCTCATTGTGGTTTTGATTTGTATTTCCCTGATGGCAAGTGATACAGAGCATCTTCTCGTGTGCATGTTGGCCATGTCTATGTCTTCCTCTGTGAGATTTCTCTTCATGTCTTTTGCCCATTTCATGATTGGATTGTTTGTTTCTTCGCTGTTGAGTTTAATAAGTTCTTTATAGATCTTGGAAACTAGCCCTTTATCTGATACGTCATTTGCAAATATCTTCTCCCATTCTGTAGGTTGTCTTTTAGTTTTGTTGACTGTATCCTTTGCTGTGCAAAAGCTTCTTATCTTGATGAAGTCCCAATAGCTCATTTTTGCTTTTGTTTCTTTTGCCTTCGTGGATGTTTCTTGCAAGAAGTTGCTGTGGCCAAGTTCAAAAAGGGTGTTGCCTGTGTTCTCCTCTAGGATTTTGATGGAATCTTGTCTCACATTTAGATCTCTCATCCATTTTGAGTTTATCTTTGTGTATGGTGCAAGGGAGTGGTCTAGTTTCATTCTTCTGCATGTGGATGTCCAGTTTTCCCAGCACCAGTTTTTGGAGAGACTGTCTTTTTTCCAATGGATAGTCTTTCCTCCTTTGTCGAATATTAGTTGACCATAAAGTTCAGGGTCCACTTTTGGATTCTCTATTCTGTTCCATTGACCTATGTGTCTGTTTTTGTGCCAGTACCACACTGTCTTGATGACCACAGCTTTGTAGTACAACCTGAAATCTGGCATTGTGATGCCCCCAGCTATGGTTTTCTTCTTTAAAATTCCCCTGGCTATTCGGGGTCTTTTCTGATTCCACACAAATCTTAAAATAATTTGTTCCAACTCTCTTAAGAAAGTATTTTGATAGGGATTGCATTAAACGTGCAAATTGCCCTGGGTAACATTGACATTTCACAATATTCTTCCAATCCATGAGCATGGAATATTTTTCCATCTCTTTGTCTTCCTCAATTTCTTCCAATATTGTTCTGTAGTTTTTAGGGTATAGATCCTTTCCCTCTTTGGTTAGGTTTATTCCTAGGTATCTTATGCTTTTGGGTGCAATTGTAAATGGGATTGACTCGTTAATTTCTCTTTCTTCAGTCTCATTGTTAGTGTATAGAAATGCCACTGACTTCTGGGCATTGATTTTATATCCTGCCATACTGCCAAACTGCTGTATGAGTTCTAGCAATCTTGGGGTGGAGGCTTTTGGGTTGTCTATGTAGAGTATCATGTCATCGGCGAAGAGGGAGAGTTTTGACTTCCTCTTTGCCAATTTGAATGCCTTTTATTTCTTTTTGTTGTCTGATTGCTGAGGCTAGGACTTCTAGTACTATGTTAGCCTCCTTTTGTATATCACACTTGTTTACCCCTTGGGCAAAACGGTATGATAAACTCCACTAGGTTTGTATAATATCTGTTTTGGGCCCAGCCTATGTTAAGAAATCACACATCCTTTTATTTACTGATATTTGGTAATCAGTGAGACTTTGGAAAACACGATGTGTACTTTATTTTTTTTTAATATTTTATGTATTTATTCATGAGAGACAGAGAGAGGCAAAGACATACATAGGTAGAGGGAGAGGCAGGCTCCCCGCAGGGAGACAGATGCAGGGCTTGATCCTAGGACCCCGGGATCACAACCTGAGCCAGGGGCAGATGCTCAACCACTGAGCCACCCAGGCACCCTATGGTGTGTACTTTAGAAGGAAGTAATACGTGGGCATGTTTTTTTTATTGAAATAATTGTATATAATAATTCTCCATTTTCAGAGGCAGCCACTGCTACTGGTTTCTTTTAAGGATTCATTTTATTTTTATTTATTTCTTTTTTTAAGATAGTTTATTTATTCACGAGAGAGACAGAGGCAGAGGGAGAAGCAGCTCCCTGTGGAGCCTGATGCAGGACTCAGTCCCAGGATCATGACCTGAGCCAAAGGCAGATGCTCAACTGCGGAGTCCGTAAGGATTCATTTTAATGGGCATGCTGTTGTGGTCTCAGTTTTGTTTTTGCTTTTCTAGAGTTAAAGAGGATTTGTTGTAAGGATTTGGTCCATATTGACTTGGTATTTACCTGTGCAGAAAAGCATTTGATACCACAGAAAGTGGTGTAGAATGGTATAAAGAGATTATTTGAAGAATTAAGAAGATACACCACTGAAGCGTAGTTTGAATAAAATATTTCAGAAGGCAGTGGTATAAACTAAGTCTCCATAAGAATGTTCTTTTCCGTTCCCAAGTTGGTACCTAGACCCTTGTATTTATTCTCCATCCTTTCTTGGATTCTTATTCATTATTGCTTGGCAGACTTACCTGTCTTTTTCCTCTTGAGAATAGCTACAGAATTGATCTCTTGGATGAAAGGGCAGCAGATAACTTATAAGTAAGAAATATGAAGGCTTTTGGAGGTCTGGGCTGCATCCTCCTGATTCTTTGTTGTTAAAAGACATCTGAGCTCTACTAAGACGAGGGAAGGCACTATACCTGCTGACAGCAGTGCTGCTATAATGAGTTGGAACAAATGGTTAGGACTTTGAAGGAAGATTTGGGGAAAAGATGGTATCTGATTCTTTTATGTGCTTTATACACAGAAATACCCACCCAGTGCAACTACACTACACTTTGAATTCTATGCAGACCCTGGGGCCGAGGTCAAAATCGAGAAAAGGGTGAGTCTCATTTAGACTTGTTCTGATAGAGTCTATGATGTACTGTAACTGGAGTTTACTTCTAGGACTCCTCGGTTAAATGAGGGGGAATGGTTTTGAGCTGCATTGCTGCCCTACCCAGCTAAATATACATAGCAGCTTCTCAGGAGTAAACTATTCATTGTATGCTCAGTTCTGACGGGTTTGGATATTACTTATGTTGGAGTGCTAAGAGACAGGACTCCCGATGAGGCATTGTCATGACTTACACATTTTTCTCAGTCTCAGTTGAGAATTCCAACATTCAGTTTAATTGGATAGTGATCACTCAATTTTCTCTATTAAGTCAGTTTGTAAGGGTTACAGACAGGGTTCTGCTTCAATTTTTTATCTAGTCATTCATATTCTTTGAGGAGATACTAAAATTCAGTTTTGTTTTAGAAGTAGCTTAGTGAATAAGATCTTTTCTTCTACCTACAGCATAATAAATCTTTATAGATGAATGGTGCCTTGAAAACAGCTGCAGTGCATATCTAGAATGGAAACCATTTTCATGGATTTGGTCTTTGCTATGAAGGTTAAAAGGGGATAAGGAAAAGAAAGAGACAATAGATAAATATAGAGAACAAACTGGTGGCTGCTAGAGTGGAGGTGGGTAGAGGGATGGGGTGAAATAAAAGATTAAGAGTACACTTACCTGATGAGCACTGAGTGATGTGTGGAAGTGCTAAGTCATTATACTGTACAGTTGAAACAAATATAACAGTGTATGTTAATTATACTTAAATAACTTTAAAAAGGGCTAAGGAATATTAAATGTGTCTATGTGCATTATATTTTGATATTATCTTCAAAGAAGCTTGTATATAAAATGGGTATTTCGGGGAACTCTAAAGTTACCTTTTTTTTTTTTTTTTAAGAGCACTCAGGCTTCAGCCTACAGTGACATCTTGGTTTTCAGACAGCTCCCTTGCAGTCTTATGGTAAGGGAAGCTAAGGTATTACAGTGACTTCTAACAACTCCTGTCTTTTTAATTTCAGACAACTAGTAACACACTACATTATATTCACATAGAGCAACTTGACAAGGTAAGAGGAATCTTTGACTATTGGCTCATTTCCTAACATTCAGCTTACTTTTTGTTCCTAACCCATTTTTTTTCTAATGTAGATTTCAGAAAGCCCTTCTGAAATCATGGAATCTCTTACCAAAATGTACAGCATTCCTAAGGATAAGCAGGTATGATAGGTCCTAATATTTATCTAAAGTGTGTGGTGGCTATCCATGTAGATTGATATGTGCTCGGCTGGGAGACAGCATATCAAAAAGAAAGGAGTCAGATCATGAGTAAATAAGTTTCTGTGAGTCTTTGTTTCCTCAGCTTCTATGAGGCCAACACCTACTAACTTCCTACATAGATTCTTGTGAGAGTTTGAGGAAAACATAAGAGCTGCCTTACTCACTGTGTGAATCTAGTAAATGTTAGTATCTTAACACTTACATACCAAAGAAGAAAACGTTTAGTTGTGTTTTTTTCTGTTCGTTGTTCTGGTGATAAAATATTTGATTTGATTAGTAACAATCAGAACTCTTGCCAGATGTCTTCAGTTTGTTGCCTATCAGTATAGTGATACTTCTTGGCTTATGTTGGGATATTGGAATTTCCTGAGCCTGTGTTTTGCAGCTTATTTTGTCAGCTAGCCTCAGAGTACAACTGTTCCGTTTGACACCTTAACAAATAGCAGTAGTAAACCATTTTACCAAATATCTCAATAATAGGTAAGATTTAGCCCTCAAAAAGTACATTCACTGTTTTCATTGGTTTCCTAATTTAGGTCTTTTATTCCTACAGATGCTGTTATTTACGCACATACGGCTGGCCCATGGCTTTTCTAATCACAGGAAACGATTGCAAGCTGTTCAAGCCAGGCTGCATGCAATATCTATATTAGGTAAGATAATAACACTATAATTAACAGGCCCTGATTAGGTAATTTAGACATGATTTCCTTTGCATTTCATCTGTCTTTGTTGCTGTGAGGCTTATTGTAGTTACCTAGGTGGCAAGTTAAATTGTAAAATTGCCTGTATTTCTAATGTTCACCATCTTCATCATTCTTGAGCTTCTTAATGTTGTATTAGAAAAAGATATAATACAGACATAATCACTTGGGTTTAGTCTTGATTTTGGCCCTTTTTCTTTTAAATGAGTGTTCAGGTAGTTCTTTCCTGGCCCCTGTTCTTCCTCTTGCCATTTCATCTTCCTCTTCTGTCCTGTCAGTGGTATAATTTTGAAGGTAGAAGGTATTCATTCAGAAGTCAATACTGTGCATTTTATTTTTGAGTGGTAGAATGGAAAGGACACTGGTTTTGGAGTCAGTCCTAGGCTCTCAGCCAGATTCTGCAGATGATTAGCTACATGTTTGTGCTTTTGGCCTATTTCTTCATTTAATATTGGGATACCACTCATCTTATAGGCTGATACAAAGATTAAATGAAAACTTGTAAAGCACCTCACACAGGGTAGGCACATAGAAGGTATAAAATGGTAGCTGCTGTTAATATTACCAGCTTTAGTTATGTTATTACTTGTTTATCTCCTCTTTTAAACAATGAAGTAAAATTCATACTCTTCTTTTTGTACTCACACTTAGTATATAACTTGTGGCATATTAGTGAGTGCATGTTTGTTAAACTAAATGAGTGTGTTCAAATCCATGTCTACTATTCTGTGTGGGATTCATTGAAAGTCAATTACACTCATTCTTAACTTTTACTCCACAGTGTCATACAAGTTTCTGACTTGGTCTGCAATAATCCAAAATTCTGTTCTTTTCAGCCTCTAATAAGTGTTTCCAGTGAAAAACAGAAGCACATGAAGAGACTAAAATGGAAGTCTATATCCAAGACATAATAAGTTATTGTATCAAGTAGTGATATTATAAAAATTTAATTCTTCACTTTCTCTTCATACTTCCATTTCCAAATATCCTTGGTCATGGCAATCAATACTAATATAATAATAGGAGAATCTGTCTGTTTGGAAGGTATTTAGGGCTTACCACCATATTTGATTGGTCCTCTAGAATTCAGTGATTCCGCCCTCCAATGCTGGGTGGAAGGGAATCTTTTCCCAGAACCAGTAGGTGCTAAAAGGTTTGTCACCAGGCAGTGGCTTGACCACTGCCTTCTTGCCTAAAGTGTTTATTTCTCCTTTTGCAGTGTATTCCAATGCCTTGCAGGAGTCAGCAAACAGTATCTTGTATAATGGGTTGATAGAGGAGTTGGTAGATGTCCTTCAGATAACAGATAAGCAGCTTATGGTAAGTATTAATATTCATCTATGTATGTCAGGCTCATATATATTTATTTTTCTTTTGGTTTTTCCCAGGAGCTTAGCTCTTTTACTTCTTCCTCTTGGGATATTTAGCTGCAGAGTTAACAAGTGCTGGAGTTTCAGTGTTATTCTCAATAGACCTCCATCTATTCCAAACTGTTACCAGCAGAAGGACTTAAATTTTGAGTTCTAGCAACTTGGTTCATTTATCTACTTTTTTAAAAAGATTTATTTTGTTGATTTATTTTAGAGAGAGTGAATGGGGGGAAGGACAAAGGGAGAGGATTTCAAGCAGATTCTGTGCTGAGCATGGAGCCTCAATCTTAAGACCCTGAGATCATGACCTGAGCCGAAATCAAGACTTGGGCACTTGACTGGGGTGCCTGGGTGGCTTAGTCAGTTATCTATTTCTTATTTAACACATCACATGTTTACCTTCCATCTTCATAGGAGATTAAAGCCGCTTCTTTACGAACATTAACATCAATTGTCCACTTGGAGAGAACTCCCAAACTCAGCAGTATTATTGACTGTACTGGAACTGCCTCTTACCATGGATTTTTGCCTGTACTTGTGCGGAACTGTATCCAGGCCATGATTGGTAAGTTTTGATGGTGGTTATTTTAGGTAACAAGAAGAACTTCACCCTTGCTTAATCGGTCTTCGTTTAACATCTTGCCATCTTAACATCAAATTTTAGCTTGCTCTCTTTTTCTTTCTCTCCCAACCTCCCATATAGATCCTTCCATGGATCCATATCCTCACCAGTTTGCCACTGCTCTCTTCTCTTTTTTATACCATCTGGCCAGCTACGATGCTGGTGGTGAAGCCTTGGTCTCCTGTGGAATGATGGAAGCCTTATTGAAGGTGCTCTGCTTTTTTAAAAAAAAAAGATATTTATGGGGAAATCAACTAAGAGCAAGTATAGAGTTATAAGTTTGGAATGGTTTACAGTGAGAGCAGATAGCATAGTCAAGTCTATCCAGAAAACGTTATTCTTAATTTTTCTAGTTTTGCATTCTGGTTATCTATCTCATTAACAACATTTAAGAGCAGCTATCTCCATAATTAAGAATTGATCATAGTCTAGAATGATCTGAGAGTCAGGGGGCTCTGGGTACTAGTCAAGACTAGCCATATCTTATCATGACCTTATTAGGCTGTCACCCTAAAGAAAATACCATTAAGGTAATAGGTTTTACTGTGTGCTTGGCCCTGGACACCAGCTTTTTTCTCCCTGAATATTTTATTTAATACTGAAAGGTAATTTTTATAAGGTCTCCATTATCTCGGGAGGTTGTGTCCCAGAAGTGATAGAGCTATTATTTGACAAACACCTGTTTTTTTTCCTCCCGCACTATACTTGGCCCCCTGAGACCCTAGACTGCATGTTTCCAAGAGAGTACATTATTCAATTTTGTGTCTTTTCATTTTATTGGCTTTGTCTCTTTTTCTCTCCTGGATAGGTCATAAAGTTTCTTGGCGATGAACAGGACCAGATAACATTTGTCACCAGAGCCGTCAGAGTGGTTGACCTCATCACCAACCTGGACATGGCAGCTTTTCAATCCCATAGTGGACTTTCTATCTTCATTTATAGACTTGAGGTATTATTATACAAGGAGCACTTTGAATAGACATACACCATGAGAGCTGAGCCTAGGAAGTATTCTAATAACCCTAAAGAGCCATCTTAGCCTTTTTCTGTTTTTAGAAAACAGTTTTGTAATCTGCCTGTGACATCCTTTCATTATAATTATTTTTAATTCCTGATACATATGTAAAATTTTCTTAACTGCTTTTCCCTTGATTGTAGCATGAAGTTGATTTGTGTCGAAAAGAATGTCCATTTGTGATCAAGCCAAAGATCCAGAGACCCAGTACAACACAAGAAGGAGAAGAAATGGAAACTGATATGGATGGTAATTACAGCTACTAAGTCAATATTTTGGTGCTTGACATTTTCCTATAATCCAACCCCAATTTTCATTCTTCCTCCTTATAAATTCCAAAGTGCACAAGTGATTTGAGCACGTATTTTCAGCAACAAAACAGTGTTTTTCTTCATAAGTGATTTGTGTGTTGTTTTTCATGAGGATAATTATAAAAGAGGGAGGCACAAGTTGTTGGAGATAGAGAAGGAAGGTGAAGCAGATGGTGGAGCTGCAGTAAAGCCCCGCAGTCACTCTATGGGATGTTAACCTGTTTTATTTCAAGACTTAATAGCTATTTTCTACGTATTGGTTCATTATCTTCTTATTTCCGCTAAAATGTGAGCTCCATGAGATCAGGGTACTGTTTTGTTCACTGCTCTATCTTCAACAGTGCCTGATATATCGTAGGTGTTTAAATATTTGCTTGGGAAAGATAAGGAGAATGCAGACTCTAAAATGGGACCTTACAAAACTGTTGGGCTATTTCGAGAAGGAAGAAGAGAGGTGAAGAAGTTGTTGAATAGGGAGCATATTTTAAATCAAAGTCAAAAAGCTTAGATGACCAGATGTTCTTAATCTCTGGGTGCATCCTTATGTGTGTCCTTTTTTTAAAAAAAAAAAAATCTCCCTGAACACCCTCCCCCCATGCATGGTTCATGATAATAATAATTAAAAAAACCATTCCCCAAAACAATTTCCTTAGTTTAAATTCTTATCTTGATGACCCAGGATGTCATTACGTGAATCTGTTATCATGCTTATTTATAACAAAGGTACTAGAATTTATAATGCTTTAATTCTTGACACTTCGTGCTATAGGTTGCTTTCCCTTTTTTTCTGTTATTTTTCCTGAAGAGTTATTTACATGTATTGCTATCCCTAGAAATCCCTTTACCCAATTTCTGTCTTTGGTTTATTGTGGGCAAGCTGGCATTTGAGTTAATGGGTGAGATCCCAGAGTGTTGATTAAAATGTGACATCTGCTAAATAGAAGATTATTTAAAAGCCTCATTGTTTATTATAAATCAGTGGTTGTCAAACTTTGAGTATGCATAAGAATAAAAGTGCTTGCTAAAGATGTAGACCCTGGGAGAGCCAGGGTTTCAGTTGGTCAACCATCCAACTCTTAATTTCAGCTAAGGTCATGATCTCGGAGTCATGAGATTGAGTACCATGTCAGGCAGGCTATGCGCTCAGTGCAGTCGGCTTGAGATTCTCTACCTCTACCTCTACCCCTACTTTGTGCATTCATGCATGTGCAGTCTCTCTCTTAAATAAGATAAATAAATAAAAATTTGTTAAAGTTGTAGACCCCATCTGCAGTGTTTAATTCAATAAGTAAGTCCAGGAAATACACATTTAAAAGAATTTTTTTAAGATTTATTTATTTAGGGACACCTGGGTGGCCTTTGGCTCAGGGCATGATCCCGGTCCAGGGATAGAGTCCCACATCAGGCTCCCTGCGAGGAGCCTGCTTCTCCCTCTGCCTATGTCTCTGCCTCTCTCTCTGTGTCTCTCATGAATAAATAAATAAAATATTTTTTTAAAAAGATTTTACTTATTTAGAGAGAGACTGTATGCAAGCGGGGGGGGGGAGGCGGGGAATAACAGGAAGAGAGACCATTTCAAGCAGAATCCCCACTGTGTACAGAGCCCTACCTGGGGCTGATCCCACAACCCTGGGATTGTGACCTGAGCTGAAATTAAGAGTCAGAAAGTTAACCAACTGAGGCACCCAGGTACCTCAGGAAATCCACATTTTTAACAACCAATCCAGGTGATTCTGATGTATTTGTAGAGAAAATTTTATATTCAATTAAAATAAACAGGTTACAAAACCATGAGTTTGTGTTTCTTGTATATAAGTAGGCACAGGTATATAGGTTTGTATATGGATAAAAATATAGGAAGAAAGTATTTCAAAATGTAAACAATGGTTTATTACTAGTGGAACTTTATTATATTTTACAATTTGTAAGAAATAATTATGTATCTTGTACTTCATTAAAATTACAAAAAGCTCTACCTACTACTGTCTGCTACCCACCAATAGTGTGTGAAATTGTGTGTTTTACTTAACCACTCTTTTTCCTCCCACATTTGGTGGATGAAGAATATTGAAGGGGATTTCTTTTGAAGACTTTTTAATTTGCATGTCTTAAATACTAATGATGTTAAATACCTTTTTGTTTTGTGGCAAGCTTACATTTTTATTTTGGGTTTTAATATAATCTGTCACCATATTTGTATCATTTATCTCAGTAAATTTCTCAACTGTACTTTTGGTGGTGCTTTTAATCTAACTAGTTTCTTTATCATAACTTTTACTTTAGTTGCAGATGTGACTATGGAAAGTAGTCCAGGCTCATC